>NC_056727.1:407237888-407435388 GCF_019279795.1 Protopterus annectens
ATTTGGAGGGTGTGAGTGGCTCACCCTCACTTTGGGATGCAGGAGAGCCTGCCCCCCTCAAAAACACTTACATTTCTGTGAGCCTGATCATCAAGAGGGGTTAATCTTCCATGAAAGGATTTACTTGATCCTTGTTTTAAAATCAAGAATATACATTAAAATTATGCTTGGCTGTGCTGCATTACTGCCTGTTAAACAGTGTAGCTGCATTGTTTGCTTTCTTTCTCTAAATGTCCTGGCAATCCCTTTAGTAGTTTGTCCAGCTATGCACAAGCACTCAAATTAGACCAGTATAAGACATTTCCCCCAACAGCCACTTCAGTATTTTGTCCATGTCTGCACAAGCACAAAAAGGAAACATTTCACCCAAAGATCCCTTCATCAGTCTGTTCATGTATGCACAAGCAACAGAATGAAACGGTTCCCTTAACAACCCCTTCAGCAATCTGTCCAAGTTTGCTCGAGCATCAAAGTGAAATGTTTCCTCCAATGACCCATTCAGCAGTCTGCTCAAGTTTGCTCAAGCATCAAAGTGAAATGTTTCCTCCAAAGACCCCTTCACCAGTTTGTTCATGTATGCACATAAAGCATACTAGTAGGTAATCCTACTTGCTTGAGAGCCTTTTTGCTTTTCCTCTGTTTTGGTATATCTCCCAATGCACCAAATGCACCTACAGTGAGCAATTTCATTTTTGAAACCTAAATCACTCACTGTGGGTGCAGTGATATAGCCCAAGACACTGTCTTTCTAACACCTCAACACCACCTCCTCAACCTGCACAGCCAATCACATGTCTTTTTGGGTGGCATCTGAGCAAGGTTATGTAAGCAGGAGAAGGAAGCACACAGGTGTATCTCGGATGTCCATTTAGGATGTATGTTTTTCTGTTTCCCTTAAAAGGAAATAAATAAAATTATATTTTTAAAATGTATACATCTTTTATTTTAGGTCAATGTATTGAGCACTGGACAAGACAGCACCTGGCACAATTGCCCCATTCATCCTGCCCCAGTTATGCTACTGATTACTGTCATAGCTCAACGGTAACACTAAGGGCAGTATTCATGAAGCCTCTTTGTAAGAGATACATGGCTTACACGGAGGCTGCAGTTAAACGGTGTGATGTCAGCATGTCATGCATATGCATGAGGGCATGCTGAATCACACCGAAGGCTAACACGGTCCGTGGAAGACAGTAGGGGGCATGTCCGTAGGCTGAGCCCTGCAAGTGGACACGCCCCCAGAAGAGTAAAATTGCCCAAAGTAAACACCCACGACAGAGGCCATGGAAATGTGAATAAACACAACACAACACATGCCCCCACAGACTATGAACATAAAATATATAAATGAACATGTTATATATTTTTTTTAAATCGTAAAGATGTTTGCCTGTGAGTGCGCTCATTTGCGAGGGTGTGCCCGTAGCTTAGCCACAGTTAGCAGTCAGTGGAAAAGGATATAAGAACTAAATTGCAAAGTAAACCAAAAAGCAATAGCGTAGCGGTAGAGATGTCAGCTGAAGAGCAGGCATTCATGGTTTGAGCCCCCACAACACCAATTTTTATTTTTAGTAAAATAAGCACGAAACAAGTCCCTGAAAAACATGTACACATATAAAATCATAGCTCATGTAAAATGTAAATAGTCCATTTATTTTGAAGAAATGTGAGATAACAAAATAATAAAAAATGCCAGATGTGCCTATAGCTGAGCTACAGTTTAACAAGGTGAGTGCATCTGCCCGTAGGTGAGCAGTGGTTTAACAGATGTAAAATGAGTGCCCAAAGGTGAGCAGTGGTTAAACAGGTGCAAAATGAGTGCCCGTAGGTGAGCAGTGGTTCAACAAGTGCAAAATGAGTGCCCGTAGGTGAGCAGTGGTTTAACACACTGAAACTGTGTGCCCCTAGCTGAGCTGAGCGTAATATGCATGCTGACAGCCAAATGACATGTAAACCAGCATAACCCGTTTGCGCGGAGCTGCGCACCGTGCCAACAAGCTAACCGACGGGCGACGTTGAGCAAGCCGTATCAAAACTGCCTTTACACAGACACACCCCTCAGCCTGTCTAGACAGTCATAAAAAATAAAAAGCAGTGACCAGGTTCGAACCCAGGATACTATGCACCATAGTCAAGGTACTAAACCACTAAGCCATGACAGCAGTACCTATAAATGCAGTAATAGCAAATATATAGGAATGAATACAAAGTGGAGCATGACAAAGCAGGTTTTGTGAAGTTGATACAATTCCAAAATGGCCAATCACAGATATGTGCGGGAAAAACGGCATATATAAGCCCCATAGGCAGGGATACGCAGCATAAACAATTGTAGAACTGACTTGCAGCCAGAATGACAGGAGTAGGTGAGGGTAGTTGCTTTCAAGCACAGAGGTGGGGCATTGAGGAGTCCAGATACATGGTCTGGCTCCTAGTCCACAATCATGAGGCCCAACTCATGCAGGGCCAGGTCCTGTGGGGAGCATATAGGGCTGAGGCATGGGACCGGTTGGCTCATGATCTCACCAGTGCCACAGGGATTCCAAGGACTGGTGAGCAGGTTCGTCACCACCATGCAGACCTGAAGAGACACAAGCAGGACCAATTGAACCTTTGGATCCAGGAGGCCCGGCAAATGCCCAACGCCCCACTACTGAGTAAGTTACATGTAATTATGTATGTAAGAAATTAAACTAGCTGATATTATGGAGATGTGTATTCCAATATTACTTCATTTATATTACAGCTGCAGGTGTCCGTTCTGTGAACCGCAGAGCCTATGGCGATAGGCTGGTGCGGTTGAGCCACCAGGCAGGTCAGTAATCCTCTCCCAGTAACTGTAAAGAAATATAAAAGTATGACAGTTAGCAAAAGAGTGCAGTGTAGTCACTAAGTAATAGAATGTGCAAGTAACAGTGTAAGAGTGTTTGCAAGTATTGCTTGATTACAAAAGTGTGTTGCAGTCTGTAATCCAAACAGAAAAATGAAAATGTCTGACATAAATTCTGAAATAAAAATGCCCCACCTGTAATATAATAGTACACAACCTGCAGCAGGCTGAAAAGTACAGCTGCAGAAGATGAGCAAATCACATGTGTGAAATATACCCCTGTTGAAATACTGAAACATGACAGAAGTGAGACTGCTGGAAAGGATTGTAATAACTACATGTAAAACATGTCAATAAAGCCTAGACGTAAGTACCATCCTGAATAGTAAAATGAAAACAAGTGAGAGAGTGTGAGAAAGTGTTATGAATCCACCAATAAAGTAGTAATAACCCCTGAATAAAGTATACTGCAGTCAGTACAGAATGAAATGCATGTGAGAAGCAAAACCAAACAGCAAAATTTGTTCAAAGTGTTGCTGCAGCTGGAATGTGTATCCCAAAATCTGGATATGTTGCTCTCAGTCTGCAATATGCAGATAGTATGATTGTCTGACATACCAAACATCCACAGTTGTCTATAGCTATATAAAGCAAATGTAGCAGGATGATGTAGCTGAACAAAGCCAGATATGAATGTGTATGAAGAACAATAAAATGTATATTGATGTAGCAGTAACAGTCCTATCACCAAATTGAAGTAGTTATCATATAGGAAACTGTAGTTAGAACAGTAGTGTGTATATATGTGCAGCTATTAGAAATGTACAGCATATGTATTGATATTCGAAGGTGTTAATATTATTTTCTTCACCCCACCCTATAACCACATATAACCCATTCCACGTGAAAATGGTATGTGCAATCACAATTAACACCCCATGGACATTTGTCCTGTTGGGTCATAAATATTTGCATGTCCGTTGATGCATCTGCCCTGTTCATACATCCAAACCTGATGGCCTGTTGCCATCAATCAACCCTGCATGTTGTTGGACTGTGTATTGCTGTTCAAATTATGCATGTGTTATGCTCACTGTTCAATGGTGTGAATATCTGGGTGTTTGGTTAATGGGAATACTAATGCATGCTGTTACAACTAATTGTGAATGGTATTATATGATACTAACCCAAACTGTCATGACATAATGCAAAACATAGGACGACAGGGAAGGCGGGTTCCAGCGGACCCACCTCTCCCCCCTCAGCTGGTGAGTGCACCTGGCACTAGTGCCCAGTCTGGACCCTCCTCCGGTGGCCCTGTGCCACCTGTGGGTGGAAGCACTGCAGGGGATGGGGCTCATCCCCCCTCTGCAAGTGTGGCCGGAGGAGAACCACCACTCACCCTCCGTAGAGTCCGGACTGTGGTGTGTAGGGAGATCCAGGACTCTGTTCTTGGGCCCCTATGCCAGCTTGAGGCACAGGTGGCACAACTTACAGGCATGCCTGTTGCCCGGCCTACACAGCCCCCATCACACCCCCGTCCTGGGCAGTGAAGGAACAGTGGCAACTGCCCATGGGTGGGGATATCAGTTCCACTGTTGCCATCTGTGGGCTCATGGGCTCTGGATATCCAAACCTCCGTCCCCGTCAATTGTGTAACCACCCCACACATGTCATACACCTCCCCTGTATGCGTCTTGTTTGTCTTGTCTGTTGACCTACCCAACCTACGTCCCCAGCTATACCGAATTCCTTCACCTGACATGCCACTCTCACCTGAAAAAAAAAAAAAAGGGCACTCTGTACCCACAAAAAAATTACGCCCCATACATAGTTGCCCATTCCGCACACATGTCTGCTGGACATGGAAACTATCAATTACAATTGGCTGTACAAGTATTATTGTTGTCCTGACACCTCTCTCAGGGGTGGAAGGTTTCAAATGTCACACCAAATTACATACATATGCACAGCTGTTGCTGATGAAGAAATGGGCAGCTATGGGCCTTACCTACATCCCTCCTGCAAATCCCAAGCTTTTTTCCCTACTGTCTTACCCTCTTTGTAACCCCTTTTTCACCACTTTCCTGTCTCCCCATTTTCATTTCTTTCAAAGAAAATAGCGCGGGTGTGCGCCTGAGTAAGCACTGTTAAGTGGTTGTAAGCGGGTGTGTGCGTGTGTGCGCGGAGCTGAATGCCAGTGCACATACGTGAGCTCTGCGCAAACCAGCGCTAACCCGGTTACAACTGCTTAAAAGTGCCTTAGTCACTCTGATTGACAGGTCCTGTAGTTAGTTCAAAAGCAAAATAAAATCCCACTGTCAGTCCTGAACCCAGGACCTTGGAAACAGTAGTCTGCATGACCTACCACTAAGCCATGACTCTTATACAAGAACATTGTGCTGAAATAAATATATCATGTAATAGTAGGAATGAATGTAAAGGGAATATAGGATGTGTAGTACACAAAGCATGTCATTTAGAATTACTGTCAAAACTAGTGGATTTCCATAATAGTAGTGTGTGAACAGAAACAGCCATGCTAGTTGGTAGCTAGTAGGTAATAATGTCAGTTAATGTACATATATAAATGTATGTATATTTACATAGATATATATATATATATATATATATATATATATATATATATATATATAGTTGTAGGTGTCATTGTGCATACACACTTACTACAGGGAACAGGAGAGAGGAATGGAGAAATGTGAATCTACAACACAGCCTGAATCATGAGAGAGATACTAACCTTTACACTCACAGAACAGTGTCCACAGCATACCAGCATGGTCACCGCCCTTACAATCTGAAAGGGCAATGCCTATCTCACATACCCGTTTATAGCACTGTCCTGAAATCACAGTGAGAACTGCAATCAGTACACAACTGGCTGCATGCAATTAGCAAATGCTGGCTTACAATTGGTGCAGAGGCCATCACATGGACCTATGCAGATACCTACAAAAGCATTCTGTAATAACACTCCACATATGCAATGCGTTCATTGCACTGTCTGGAGGCAGACAGAGGGAGAGAGACAGAGACAGAGAGTGAGAGAAAAAAAAAAAAAAGAAAACACACACTACACACTGAGTCTAAGCTGTCAGCAGTGAGAGTAGCAAGCCGTGCCAGCAGCAGCAGGAAGCAGAAGTAGTGGTAATGCAACCAGCTGTGACAAACACAGGTAATGTAAAGTAGCAGGTTAATAGTCTGCATACTGTGAACCCTCCAAATGTGTCATAGGTCTGTATCTATAGGTATGTCCATGTGATATGTTGTGTGCACGTAGTTCCACCAAAAGGGGATGACTATACATTACATGTCAGTCAGTGTTAGGCCATGATCCTGGCAGCAGTTGTCTGTGCGTTGCCCTCATCAACGGCTGTAGTGACTGTTTTGAAAGGTCAACCAGGTTCAAAAGGCAGGATCAGCCCATCACAAAGGCAAACTGGCCGGGAACAAGTGTCTGCAGGTACCCAATATCACTGTATATGTGTCCCATACTGAATAATTCCATAGCTTAGCAGACCAGGCCGGTTATGCTTATGATGCGGTAGTTCCCAGGGTCAGTAGAGGTGCCTCCTTAGTGGTGTGGGACCACTGTTGCTGTATGCCAGTGTTCAGGTACATATCCTGTAGTACGGCCAAGGTTAAATATCAGTCTTATATGCGGTTGTATGTCCTCTTGGAGTGCACGTAGCACACATCCAGGGATACCATCAGGTCACAGTGATGCTGCGTGTTCTGCTTTGCTGAGGGCGGCCCTCACCTGGACATGTGAGATGATAGGGAGGTTACATTCAGCTGTGATAAGTATTTCTGCTTGTGGGGGAGAAGGAGGGGGATACATGCACTGAACCTGTCTGCAAGAATGTTGCCAATATCTGTGTGTTCGGTGAATGTTAAGTAGGTGTGTAGTAACTCAGAGCATATCTGAGGCGTTTGGTCCATATGTGTAACATAACTGAAGAAGGCCTTGTGGTTATCTATAGTGTTTGTGGCCATTTCCCTCCCAGAGTAGGCCATGGCTGTTGTTATGAGAGACCATAGCATATTACCACTGCTGACCACAGATGCCTTCCCTTAATGTGAATCTGCTCTGTCCCGCAGTAGCCTCCTGCTATTGTTATACAATCTGCCTCTGGCTGGGGTCCACCGGACAGGGTGCCTAACCTTTGTGCATAGGGTCTGGGTTAGAAATGTGTGTGCAAGTTCCATGCAATCTGTGGGATGTCCGTGGTAAGCATTCGCAAAGGGGTCAGCAGTGTGGGTTGTGGCTTCCACTGGCCCAGTGGGCTGCATGGATACCATCTCAGTCCTAACAAGTGAATAACTGTCTAATCACATACATATCAAAGTAGTCTACTGTGCTGGTGGTGGTGGTGGGATATGTATATCCAGGCCGAGTAACTTGTGTCCAGATCACACTAGTGGATGGCGTTCCACATACAGTACCTTGGTATGAACCCCAGAGTGAGGTTGTGCATTGGACCTGTCGCAGTGTGCTGACCGATGGGGCATGCTACTATGTTGCATGGAATGTGGCAGGTATTGTTGCACAGGTGTTGGCTGAGCACTGATATCTGGCCATGTACTTGTGTATCCACCACGAGACACACACATGCAACATATGGGAGTAGTAGTATATCACTACACTTGAGTATCATGTATAGTATGTGTGCCATATATTGCTGACATAGTCTGCTGATATCCTGTTTGTGTTCTCTTCCAGGGAGATGGCGCGTCAGCGTAATCCCACCTACTCTACAGCGGAAGATGAGGAGATACACCAGAGCCTGGTGTGGGATTATGACATACTGTTTTCCCGCAACAGCCAGAATCAGCAGGAGAGGGCTGCACTGTGGCAAGACCTTGTCCATAGGGTAAATGACATTGGCACACATAATAGGACTTTTGAGCAGGTACGACATCACTGCAGTGATTTAATCAGAAATGTCTGTCAGCGTGCGTCGGATATCCACAGGCAACAGGTTGCCACAGGAGGTGGGGTGGCCACACATCCCCTCTCACCAGACTGGAGGGGCAACTCCTAAGTGTTGTGGCTGCAGCCTCGGAACAGCAACAGCAATACACTTGCATCATGATGGAGGCTTGATCCACACAGCAGCACGACATGGAGCGTGCAGGTAATATGCCATATGTACACTTGACTGTTCTGTACACTGTTAATTTATGCATGTGTAAAGGTGTGTCCGTGGTATGTAGCTGTCAACATAGTATGTAATTGTGCAGGTGTGATATTGGCAATATCAGCAGCTGACGTGTGAAAGGCAACTGGTGTACTACTGCACTGTTTCATATGCAGTATCAATGGCACAGTTGTGCCCACTGACATTAATCTCCTCATTTCTGCAGGTCCCTCCGGTGTTACAGCAAGGCAGGCCATCCATGCTGGTGAGTGTGTTTAACAATACCTATAATAGTCCTGATAGTGCTAGTAATACTAGTGTAACTCAGTAGTGCTCTGTGTGTATACTGCGGGGTGTGCATGTGTGCAGGTGTGCCTGTGTCCACGTGTGCATGTGTGCATGTGTGCCTGTTTCCACGTGTGCATGTGTGTAAGTGTGCATGTGTGCATGTGTGCATGTGTGCATGTGTCCACATGTGCATGTGTGCATGTGTGCATGTGTCCACGTGTGCATGTGTGCATGTGTCCACGTGTCCAAGTGTGCATGTGTGCATGTGTGCATGTGTGCCTGTGTCCATGTGTGCATGTGTGCATGTGTCCATGTGTGCATGTGTGCATGTGTCCATGTGTGCATGTGTGCATAAGTGCATCACTGGTAATATTGTGTGGACACTGTAAACTGTGTTTCCTGTCTTCCTCCCACAGGTTCTGGTGCTGCTCTGGTGTCCTGCAGCAGGGAACCTGAATCTGGTGCCACAGGTACTGGTAATGATGATATCTGTGTAATGGCACAGGAAGGTGTGTCAGGGTCCGCCATTGGTCAGCCAATTGACAGTACACAGCTGTCAACCCCATCATTGCGCACAGTCATCCTGCCAGTACAGCCTTTGTCACCATTGTCCCTAGGTGATGGACAGGATACAGTGGGCATTGACCAGGGTAATGTGGTATCTGTGGCACATGCTTCTCCACACAGCAGCCATGGGCAGGGTCCTGCGATGGTACCACACAGACAGTTGCCCATGGGTTCTCGTGGGAGCATCCGTGGGCGTACTGCCTCTGGCAGATGTGCCCAAAGAGGTCTGTCAACCTCAGCTATGTTTCGGGCTGTCATGCAGGCACAGTCACGTATGGAAAGGTACACCAGACAGGGTCTAAGGGAGCTGAGAGAATGTCACACAGTCATGACTGACAGTATGCGTGACATCGCGGATGCTATCCGTAATTTCACCGATGTCATAGACAGATGTTGTGGGGACATATTACAGCAGTTCCACAACCAAATGTCCATGAGTCAGGGCAATCGTGGGTGGTTGCGGCATCGACGTGGCCGTATGCCAGCAACAGCAGCAGCTGGCAGTCAGCGCAGATGACAACAGGCCTGCGCACGCCCCCATAGAGCCAGCAGCATCCCCAGCAATGCTGGGTCTGTGCTGTCATCGGAACGCTCCAGGAGACCACGTGCACATGGCTCTGGACAGTCCCAACAGGGACCTGTGTCCGGTCAACACACTCCCACTTCTAATGACAGTACCCAGTCTGGCTTAGTACCGGATATGGTCCTTAGCACCCCTGCCAGGCACAGGTACCGTGTCCGTGCCCACATACACTGATCTGTATGACCTGCCAGGTGCAGTCTGTGGCTGTCCACAAGTCCCTGTATATGGCAGCCATGAGGTGGAACTGTGTACGTGCATACACACATGTGAAATGTTAACACCTAGGGCTACCACATACATGCACACACTGCACCAACAGTGCCCCACCCTGTACTGCTGTCCCTCACCAACACACATACACACACATGTCAATTGGTGGTATCAGTGGCAGACTCAGGCATACCTAATTCACACCCTGTGCATATGATGAAACTGTGCCACACCCTGCAATCTCCATCATCAGTGCAGGTACAGGTAAACACATTGCTGATGCACAAGGTGACTACATAGAAGTGTATTAGTAGTATCATGTTGGTAACAGTACAGTGTGCTGATATGACTGTGTGTATATTCCAGCATGCCTGATGCAGTAACCATATGACTGTCCTGAATTGTTATCTGCACCCATAGTACGTACCAAAGTGTAACAGCTGCACATTATTGCATACCGGTGGTAAGGATGTCAACAGATAGCCACATACATGGGTAGCACAGGGGGGAAGCTAATGCAAGTAGTGATATGCAATGATGGACATGTACAGTAATGGTGGCAAGTTGCCCACAACGACTATGCAATGTGGATGTTTGCGCATGCTGATATGTGTGCAGTACCAATGTAATCTAAATCACAATTAACTATGACATAATATCAGTTCTACCATGGGCATCTGCGCTGTGCATTCCTGGGTACATGTTGATAGTGCCCACATATTTGCACTGTAACCTACTGTTAGTGTTACCCCTTCTTTGTTGTACAATGGACTACTTCCAGCCCTGCTTACTGTAGCTTTGTTTGCATGCATGTTCACTTGGGGTTCCCTGCAACACTGCTTCCACCTGCAATGCAGAGTTACAGTGCTTCTGTGGACTCCTAGTGACATCTGCATAGCGTACGATACGTATGTCAAGTTTACACATGACAGAACGTCACTGTTTGTCCTGTTTGCATGTACGTTGCCTGTGACACATTGCACATGTCTTACCTGGCATTTACCCATGTGTGCAGTCATATATGCCAGTGCTATGAAACAGTAGCAGTACACCTACACATACACACCTTCAGTATGTTGTTCCCTATTGGCCCTATGTGTTGGTACTCACCATGGCAATCACACTACTAGGGTAGCATGTGCAAAGGTAACCTGTGAATTACCTCTATGGTCCAGTTGTGGTTTGTGTGAGTCATGTGGCAATGTCACAGCTGCCACATGTATGCAGTCAACCATCACCCTTAGCCAGGAATGTACAACACATGTGTGGGATGCCACCACATAGCCAATCTGGGGACTGAGTACTCTGAACCCAGTAATGCCATACCCTGTCAGGTGGCATGTCATACTACAGTGACTACAATACCAGTCAGACATAAACACGCACTGACAGCAAGCTGAACACACTGGGGCATACTTGGACACTCAGAATAGCATCCTGCCTGAGCATCACACACCTCCGCAGCTGCCACACAGGCATACGTTACGTCAGAACAGAGCACATGCCACACATGGCACACACATCCCATGTGCCACACACTCACAGCCTGTAGGGCTACACAACACACCTGCTACAGATGTGTCAGGTACCTCTCTTGGCCGCTGCAGTGGGGTCCCGCTCAACAGGCTGTACATGGTGAAGGTCACAGTGATATGCCTCTGGGGCACTATGGTCAACCACAAAACACATACATACAGGTCAGTCAGAGGCATGGACACATATGACTCAGTCATTGACCATGCCACTATGGATGACCTGAGACATACCTCCCTGGACTACATGATAGGGAACATAGAAGGGATCTCTCAGCATGTGGCATGGGCCAGTATGAGCCTGATCTTGGTTGCCATCATACCCTCATCAGGTATGCTGCCACTATATGTAGGAGGGTGTTCTATGTCTACATTCTGCTCAGTCTCCAATGTCATTCATAGGGTATCCACTGGCTGTCAACGTGTGCTTACATGCTAGGGAAGCCACAATGATTTGCGAGGGGCAGCTTGCATGTGACACCCATGGCCCAATATATATTGGCGAAGCCCCTTGATACACACATACTGCCTTATGCTGCAGGACACGGATTACATAGCCACCTCCGTGGGTATCACACAGGATAGAACACTAACAGTGATGCTACACAACACCAGCAGTGTACACCACAAGATGCATGCACTGGACACTGTCCTCAGCACGGTGAACTGCAATGTCTGTGCAGTACCACAGTCCTGATTCATGGCTCATAGGTGCAACCCATCACTGCCAGGTTATACCTCATACCATGCCTGTCGTCCCCTACACATGTAACACACATGGACAGGGGGGTGGTATCCCAAGGCACCACAGATACACACACCTCCAGGTTGTTGGCACAGCACAAAGCATCAGGGCCTATTCATGTGCAGCTAACAGTGTGTCGGACCACCGTCTGGTTCATAGCCTGGCACACACAACCCTCCCATACACAGGAAACCCACCTATCCTCCATAACAACACTGGCAATATGACAGTCTCAAGAACTGTCTTTATATGGCTGGACTGCATCCAGCCAAACATTGTGCGTGAGCATTACTGTAGCTACAACACACTAGTTGAAGGGTTCCCAGCATGTGGTCACTGAATTGCAGTGGAATGACATGTTACCACTCCCACAACAGGTGGGAACATGCAGCACCTGTACATTGACTACATGTAGACTATATGGCCCAGACCAGATGTGTATCCCCTGCTGTAGGTATTTTACCATATACACCCACACTGTATAGACACATACCGTGTGTGGCCCCTGCACAGTAAGACACAGTCATATTGTTATGCATTGCAAATACCATTTATCCACTTGAGGCACGTGTCAGACATGGTAACTACTGCAGGTCACAGGTATTTATGTGTATGTGTCACACACATACATCATGTGTGCATTACCATTGCTGGTTTAGGCAATGGCATGCATTGCTATGCACAAAGTCCCACACAAGGTCATAATGTGTGACACAACCACATGTGGCAGTTGTGGGTTACCAAAACATACCTATCTGTACTCTGACAATGGTAATAGACCCAGTAGCAGAACGCACTATTGGCATTACTGGCCAACTACCCCTGTTTGGCTGTGCTGATAGTGTGGTGACATCCCCTGTGTTTACTGGGGGAATATGCAGCATCTGGTGTATTGTAGTATTTGGCAAAAGGATCTGTTTTCTCACACTTGCATTTACACACACCCTATTACCCCCCCGACACACACTTGCCATTTGCAGGATTCATACCCCTACCTAAGTAGGTCATGACACGTGAGAGAAACGCATTAGTGAAGCACACTATTCAGATTACTAGGAGGTTCCTCTTCTCTGGCTTTACTTATAGGGTGCTGACATCATCAGTGTTTTGAAAGGGTAATGTGCATCAGGTAGTGTGATCTCCTGATTGCCAAAACTAACATCTTTTTTATATAGAATTGCACACACAAACTCCTCACATCCAAACACACACACACTTGCCATTTGCAGGTTTCAAACCCCTACCTAACTATGTTATGACACTTGACAGTGACACTGTAGCAGACTGCGCTATTTGGATTACTGGTAGGTGTTTCTTCTCCAGCTGTATGTATAGGGTGCTGACATCATCACTGTTTGGAAAGGGTAATGTGCATCATGTAGTGTGATCTCCTGATTGCAAAAAAGCACATGTTTTTTATACAGGATTGCTCACACACAAACACCCCACATCCAAACACACACACTTGCCGGTTTCAAACTCCTACCTAACTATATTATAACACTTGAGAGAAACACATTAGCAGAGTGCGCTATTAGAATTACTGGGAGGTTTTTTTTCTCCTGCTGTACTTATAGGGTGCTGACATCATCCATGCTTAGATAGGGAAATGTGCATCCTGTAGAGTGCTTTCACAGTTGCCAAAAGGGACATCTTCCTCACACAGACCTGCACACACACTAACCCCCTCTACACACACTGGGAAGTTGCAGGATTCAAACCCCTACCTAACTATGTTATGACACTCGTGACAGACGCATTAGCAGAACGCGCTATTTGAATTACTGGGAGGCTTCTCTTCTCCTGCTGTACTTATAGGGTGTTGACATCATCCGTGCTTAGATAGGGGAATGTGCATCCTGTAGAGTGCTTTCACAGTTGCCAAAAGGGACATCTCCCTCACACAGACTTGCACACACACTAACCCCCCTCCACACATACTGGGCAGTTGCAGGATTCAAACCCCTACCTAACTATGTTATGACACTCGTGACAGATGCATTAGCAGAGTGCGCTATTCGAATTACTGGGAGGCTTCTCTTCTCCTGCTGTACTTATAGGGTGTTGACATCATCCGTGCTTAGATAGGGGAATGTGCATCCTGTAGAGTGCTTTCACAGTTGCCAAAAGGGACATCTCCCTCACACAGACTTGCACACACACTAACCCCCCTCCACACACACTGGGCAGTTGCAGGATTCAAACCCCTACCTAACTATATTATGACACTCGTGACAGACACATTAGCAGAGTGCGCTATTCAAATTACTGGGAGGTTTCCCTTCTCCTGCTGTACTTATAGGGTGCTGACATCATCAGTGCTTAGATAGGGGAATGTGCATCCTGTAGAGTGCTTTCACAGTTGCCAAAAGGGGCATCTCCCTCACACAGACTTGCACACACACTAACCCCCCCTCCACACACACTGGGCAGTTGCAGGATTCAAACCCCTACCTAATTATGTTATGACACTCATGACAGACACATTAGCAGAGCGAGCTATTTGAATTACTGGGAGGTTTTCTTTCTCCTGCTGTACTTATAGGGTGCCGACATCATCTGTACTTAGATAGGGAAATGTGCATCCTGTAGAGTGCTTTCACAGTTGCAAAAAGGGACATCTTCCTCACACAGACTTGCACACACATCAACCCCGCTCACACACACACACAGACACACAGACACACACACACACACACACACACACACACACTGAGCAATTGCATGGTTCGAACTCCTACCTACCTATATTATGACACTTGAGGGAGACACATTAGCAGAGCGCGCTAACTGAATTACTGGGCATCTGGTCTGCACCTGCAGTATTTATAGGGTGCTGACATCTTTATTTCTACAGAGGTATGTACATCTAGTACTGCCTGTCAGGTGGGGGATAGCATATATATGCATTTGCAGCCACCTATGTCAGGGTCAGATATGCACATCGCACTGGCAGGTTATGTCCTATACCATGCTTCGTGACCACAGGACCTGTAACACACAACACAACCAGTCCAGAACACCACACCCACTTCCAGGACACACACTTAGCTTCCCTGGGAACAGTGCCGGGATATGCAGGTGTTCACATACACCATTCCAGTTGTTAGCATCAGGTACAGGCATATTGTGTGTGAGAAGTACTCAGGCCTCTACCACTTTACCCTACAGCCACTACAATTTGTGGGTCCATGTGCTATGGCAGAACCACACACCACAGCCACATGGGGGAATACACATTACACCTGTCCATCTGCAACATGGGTACTCACTGTTCCACACCAGAGGTAGACCACCATTGTTGATATCTGACCATACCCACCTTTCCATGGACATCCATATCCCATCCCCACCCCCAGGCAAGGTTGTCACTGCACACAAACTGGGGCTCCCCTCAGTCTGTTATTGACGGCCACTTACTGTTAGAGATCC
The DNA here is from genome assembly GCF_019279795.1 of Protopterus annectens. Lineage (NCBI taxonomy): Eukaryota > Metazoa > Chordata > Ceratodontiformes > Protopteridae > Protopterus > Protopterus annectens. Next base: position 407,253,241 of record NC_056727.1, read on the forward strand.
TCAGCAACCCTCTTCCAGCACACACCAACAACATGGCTGTGGCTTAGCACATTCAAACCCTGGGATCTCCACTGTGCCCCTGCTTGACAGAGGAACAGCTCACTAGCCTCACACGTTGCCTTATGTGACCTACTTTACAGTGGCACAGCAGCCTACTGTACTGGGGATGCAGATACCAAGCACACTCTGGCTGAGCTGTCATTCCCTAGGGCAACAAGCCTAGTATTGACCTCTACACCCATATGTTCAATTGTCAGATGCACAATATTTGTTGTGCTGTTCTACTGTTTGCAGGTCTTTATTGCCATAGCATTCCCTGTTCCTATGACCAACTTGTGTATCTGTGGAAGATGTTTGCATATGACGGCGATCCGCTATATCACTTATGTCTCTGTAGTCATTTACTGTGTGCACTGGGCAGATTGCTGTGTTGTGGTTGGTTCCTGGAATGACACGTACAACTACCAGATATGTGTGGCCAACTGCTAAATGGAGATATGGCCTGTGTGTGAGCATGCCCAGTTCAACCTTTCCATGGCATGTTGTCTGACATATGCCTCATTTATCAAAGTGTGCGAGCATGCCCAGTGTGAGCTTTCCATATGTTGCACTCTGAAGTCCACCACATATTTGGGTGTGTGTGAACTTCAACAATATCTCACGTTTATGGTTGTGTGTTGGGTGTCATGTTGTGTACTAACTGGCCAACTGCTTCGTGTCTACCACAACAGGGATTATACTGTGACTGCAGGGATTGCATGGGATACTTTGCAGACAGTTGTCAACATACTTTCATAATGACCTAACACTGTAGTACCGTATAGTGTACTGGTTCAGTACTTTCACTGTGGTGGACAGTATCCTGGGCTTTAGTCCTATCACTGCTTGACATCTTCATAGTGAGCACAACAGACTGTGTAGGGGCCAGTTGTGCACATATGACCATGTTGCATTATGTTCAGATATGGACTACCTACACCAGGCTTGTCCAACATTGGTAGTGTATTCCACAACATAGGTGGACATTGGCAAACACTAGTGATGTTCCCTAGGCCATTTCTGATGCTAGTCACAGGGTGTGTTTGTCCTTCGACACACATTGTAACTGGAGTTTGCCATGACATATGTCATGGTTAGTATACTGTGCCTCCGTCTGCCTCTGACATAACAGTGATACCCAGGGTTAACCTACCATCTCCCATCCACTCATCGGGATTCCTCTTGAGGGGTGTCGATAGGTGACTCTCTGGCTAACTTGTAGTCAGAGTTTACTCAAGAGTGGGGGTGCCTTCTGTGTTATGGATCATTCTGTACAGCTTGTCCTATGTATGTCAGTGCTGGGGTTCAGGTCTCTCATGTGCATAGCTCACTGCCATTCAGATTGTACAAGGTGCAGCATGTTCATTGATTCCAGGTTGGACATGGCTTCATAGATCAGGCACAGCTTGCCTGTAGCTGGGCAGTATGGCAATGTGTGGGGCTGCAGTTTGTTTACTCAGGCAACACATGGCATCTGTTCATGCTCTTTGCTACTCCTGGTGGGGTACTGTTGTGGACTTTACAGTTGATGGAGGTGTCTGCTGAGGTATATCCCACAGGGGCTACTGTAGTCAATTGTGACGCTGATGAAGGATGACTGCAGAGCCACAGTGACCTCCCCTTATCTACATCTGACAACCTTCATGATTGGGTGGGTATATGGTATGTTTCTGTAACACTACAGCCACATGTTTGTCCAGTGCAGGATATCTATCACCTTGTGTCCCCAGGTCTCTCATTACATGTTAGGTACGTAATGGGTTAACACTTGTGTGGTAATTTGTGGGCACTTACTGTATATCCATGGTGGTTGTCTATACACAGTTCTGCAATTAGCTTGCTGACATGGCTATGGCTCCAGTTGTCTGTTTGTAGGTGGCCCTTTTGTGGGTTGCTTGTGTCAGCTGGGGGTCGGATATGGTGGGCTGTTTGTACTCCTCTGCATACATGTTCAGTCACAGTCCTTCCATGTTGGCCTATACCTATGGGACATATATACAGAATGGGGGGGGGGGCCCAGGACCAAGCCTTGTGGGATGCCACTCATATCTGCTTTGTAGTCTGACATGGATGCAGCATGTCTGACCATGTCAGTTCTGTCCTTGGTCTGGTTTGCAACCCCTCTACTGACATAGGGGTATATATTTAAGCTGGTGAACATATCCATACTGAACTCGTAGGGTATTGTCTAGAAGCATATGCATGGTCCAGCTACGCTGTGTAGACCACATTGCCCTCATCAATGACCTTAATGACTGTTTCAAATGGGTCAAACATGTTTAGGGGCAGGATCTGCAGTTATGACAGCCACACTGTGTAGGGTCCAGTATCAGTAGGTCCACAATAGCTTCATGTCTGCAGTACATACTGATCCTTTCCATAGCTGTGCAGACCAAGCTTGTCAGGATCCTGGGGTGGTAGTTTGCAGTATCCATTCAGGCAACACCTTTGTTGTGAAGGACCACTGTTGTTGTACACTGCTCTTTGGGTACATATCCTGTGGTAAGGCTGACATTGGGCAGTAGTGTGATTTGGCATTCCATTATTCTTGGAGTCCATGTTGGCCTCAGCCCAGGACACCATCACATACCTTTGCTGCTGTGTGTTTTGCTTTGCAGATGATGGCTGTTACCTCAGCATCTGCAATGTCAGGGGACCAGCAGTCTGCTGGGATAGATATTTTGCATTCTGGGAGGGGGGCGTTTGCACTGCACCTGTCAGGTTGTATGTTAGCAATATGTGTGTGTGTTTGGTATGTTGTTTGTAATATCTGTGTGATTGAGAGCATATCTGTGGATTCCCAACATGGTTCCTACCATCAGTTAAGTAAGCCTTGTGATTATCCTTAGTGTCCTGTACAATTTGTATCTTCATAGGTTCATGGATTCATACTAGGCTATCCAACCTAGGGCATTAGTAAGCCAAGCCAGAGTGTGTGTGTCTTTCACCTTGCTATGTGACTATTATGGCCATTTATGATTTTCTTTACTGTGCCTCTGTCTGGTCGTGACACAGTGAAGACCCCCAGTATACATGTACGATCATCCATCCACTTGGCAATATTCCTGTTGAGGGGTGTCAGTGAGGGGCTCTGCCTAACATGGATTGGGATCCTGTTTCTGGGTGTGGGGAGCCTCTGGGTTATGTATCTGTCCCTCCAGCACATCCTATTTCATTATGTGTTGAGGCTGACATCTGTCACTCTCACAGCTCCAATGGCTTTGATTTCCTGTGGTGGAGCATGTCCATTACTCCTGTGTTGGGCATGGCCTTGTACAACAGACATACAATGCCTCTGTGTAGGCAGTCTGTGACTGCATTCAGCTGGGGTGTCTACAGCCAGGCAGCATATGACATATATTTGACACCCTTTATCCTCTTGGTGGGGTACCTTTGAGGTCTTCCGAACCACTGCAGGTGTCACGTACGGTACATCCCATATGAGTCATTGTACTAGATTATGGGTCTGATAAGGGAACAGTACAGGGGCACAGTGACCTCTGTTGATGTAGATGTGAATCCTTTCATGATACAGTGTCCAATATCGACAATCTTCCTAGCCACATTGGCATTGTGAGTGTCACATGACAGATTACTGTCGACTTGTGCCCCTAGGTCCCTGATTACTCCTTGCATACATAATGGTTTACCACCTATGTGGTAATTTGTGAGTACCTTGTCTGGTATTTGGTGGGACACTCATACTGTCCAATGTCTTCAGGATGTCTGGGTGGAGTTCTTGTGTGTGAGAGTGTGGTCTGTCGCATGCTACAGACTGTACAGCAGTTTTGACTACACTTAGGTGCACATGGGTGGTCTCCGCTGTTTTGTGCATTGTCAGTTACCTGGTCGTATGGGTGTCTGTGCTGCATATGGATACTCCCCCTCCTTTGATGTTTTGGTCCAGGTGTTGGGGCCATAACGCATGATATGTGGTATAACCTGGTAGTGCTGGTGTGCTATCACTAGGCTTGCAGCAGGCTTCTGTCACTGCACAGACATTGATGTTCTCCATACTGGGAAGTGCCTCAGGGGCATGCATATTGCAGTTTACACATCTGGCATTGGTCAGCATTACCCTTATGTTTCTTGTTTTCTAGGGTGGTGGGTAGTCTTTTTGGCCTTGCCTACATACGGCTCTATGGAGGTGACAAAGGCCTTATCCAGTATCCAGATGCACAGGGGTAACAGGTGCAAGCCATCCCTGGAACAGCAGCATGGCTTGTCATGCATGACATCTCAAGCAGACAGACATTAGACCCTCTTGGACTGACAGCTGTAACTGTGCCACCTGTTAAAGATGATCATTCTGTGTTTGTACTGTGGCATCATTCTTGGTGAGGGTTGGATGCTGCACACGGCCAGTGTCATACCGGCCTGGGGTACATACTCAGAGAGCTCATCCATGTCTCTTTCATGTAGTCCAGGGAGGTACATCTCAGGTCATTCACACCAGCATGGACATTGAGTGCATCATATTTCTGCTTGCTTTGGGGTGACCTGCGTACTTGTGTTATGTGGCATATTGTGGCAGTCTACAGGCAGCTTACTGTACCCTTTCCCTTGTTCAGTCTGGTGAGTGGGACAGCAGTGTGTCTGCCTATACAGACACCTATTACAACTGTATCAGGCATGTTGTTTCTCCTTCTGGCCTGTAACTGTTTGGCACACCAGCTTTGTGTACTATGTGTTGCATGTGCTATGTTTGGAGGTTGTGGTTGCTTGGGATCTGCTTTGGAGGCTTCTGTTGGTGTGGTGTGTTTGTAATTAGGGCCTCCGGGAATGTTTTTCTGTGTTTATGTGTTTGGTTTACAGTTATGGTAGGTCTATGTGGGACTGGGTTTGTGGTGTATGTGGTTACCTTCTCCTCCTGACTAGTTTTGACAGTACTGAGTTGGGGGAGCTCAGGCTCCGGTTTGGATACATGATTGCATCTATCACATATATTTGTATTTATTGGGGGGAGTTGTGGGTTGTCTGTGTACTTGGGACAGGTGTCACATTGCCTCTGGATTCACATATTCTACTTGTTGTGGCTGGCCTTAGTGGATTGTATGTGTGGACATATTTTATTGCCATACTACTGATCAGTGATTACTTCCCTTTTTATGCTTGCTCTATCATGTGGTAGCTTCCTCATTCTCTTGCATGGTTTGGTAATGGCTGGAGTCCAGCATGCCAGATGCCTGCGTGTATGGCATTGTGTCTTGTTGTTATTTGTGATTGCATACTCCAAGCATTCCTGGCTGTGTTCATGGAATGCCTGTATAACATGTTCTGTGGTGTGTCCCATATTCTGCACTTGCACAGGGCCTTTCATGGATTCCACATCAGTTTGGAGGGGTGCAACCTATGCTTTACACATGTTTTTCACTGTGGCATTCTGGCCAGGGACTGGGGTCGGGATGTGTATATCCAGTGTGATTACTCTATGGTCTGGTCTTACCAGTGAGGGATGCACTTCTCATCTTGCCATCCAGTACACATGTTGCTGATTATCACATCCAGTATGCTTACCCCTCTTGTGGGAGTGGTACGTTGTTCCTGGGCATTTTGGTTTATGGATTCTGGGAACTTTTCTCCGACTGTGTTGGTGCTAGTATAATGCTCCCAGTGTATGTCTGGGTATTTTCAGTAAGCAATATAATGTGGTTTGGGGGGCTTGATATATTCATGTATTCCAACATAGGCCAGGTGCAGTTCCTGGTATTAGGACAGTAGTCTGCAGCAGGCTATATACTGGGAGGCGGTTTTAGCCATTGGTATTTGACCATGGCTAATCCATGCTGCTTCTTGTTGTGGTACCAACATGGGGGTGTGGTTATCCTTGACATTTATTGCTAGTCACCCTCCTTTTGTAGCTTGTTCCATGTTTTGCGGCTGTACAGCACAGTATGAGGTGTGACCTGGTAGTGTTAGGGTGCTGATGTGAGCCTTGACCCAGTTTTCTATTACAGGACTGATATCTACATTCTCCATACTGTGTGCATTTACACTGCACACATCTTGCTGTTTAGACTTCTGGCATTGGGTAGCATTACATCTAGGTTTCTATCCCTTGTGGTACCTATGAAGGTGGGTTTGTGTTTTGAGACTTACCTATTCAGGGCATGCTGTGGGTACTGACAGCCTTTGCCAGTATCCATGGGGCATGGACTGATAGAGGCACACCACCCCTAGCAGGTGGTGCATCATGTCATGCTCCCCATGTCTTCCCAGCCTGAAACACATTGGCTCCCCTTTGACTAACTGCATTACTTCAGCCAGTTATTGCACTTGATCATCCCATCGTCATTTTGTGGCTTCATGCTTGGTGAGGGTGGATGTTAGTCAGGGTCCTCAGTTGTGCATATAGTACATGGTGTTACATTACTTAACACATGGCATTCATGCCTCAGGTGGTGCTGTAGGGCTGCCTCTGTCAGATGCGCATATTACACTCCCTGTACATGTTTGTGAGCAGGTCATGTCATTTTAGGCATCCATGTTATTATTTGAGTGAGTCAGAGGGGGTATCATTCCAAGGGTTCCTACTGAGCCAGTGTATGTGCTATGCATTGCCTCTTTGCCAAGGCCAAGGCATACTGGGCATGCCTCCTTCTGCCTACTGGGGCAGGCTCAGGTTGTTCCTCCTCTGAGTCACGCTCTGCCTGTGATGGCCTTGGCAATGGTGGGGGGGCTGTTTGGCCCAGCCCTATGCTGGTCCTGCTGCAGCTGTTTTCGCAAGATCATATTATGTAGCATAGCACATACCATGACAATTTGGGTACGTGTAGTTGGTGTGTACTGCAAGGCTCCACCAGATGTGTCCAGACACCGGAACCGTGACTTGAGCAGCCCAAACACACGCTCTATTACATTACGTGTTTGTGCATGTGCCTCATTATGGCGTTCCTGTTCAGGTGTGTGTTAGTTTCTGATGGGTGTCATCAGCCACGGCTCCAGTGCATAACCTGCATCCCCCACTAGGTGTCCGTGTGGGATGTCCCCATTGACAAATGTCTGGTACAGCTGTGTCAAATGCCAGATGTGGGAATCATGGTAACTCCCAGGGCAGCCAGCACACACATTCATTATTATGCCCTGGGCATCACACATGACCTGGCAGTTGATGGAGGGGAAGCCCTTGCAGTTAATGTAGGCCCTACCCCACTCACCGGCTGGTGCTTTGATGCATATGTGCGTGCAGTCTATTGCACCCACTACTTCAGGGTATTCCGCTATTTGCTGGAAGAGACGCATATTGCTGGCCAATACCTCATGGGCATTGGGGAAATATACATGATCACCGACATGTGCTGACATGGCATCCAGGAACTGGTGCAGTACCCTGGAGGCTGATGCCTGTGATATCCCCATCATATCCCAAGTTGGTCTCTGGAAGGTACCTGTTGCTAGTATTCTTAGGCCAACACATACCTTGGTTTCCACTGGGATGGGTTCCCCTCTGTTGGCTCTGTGTGTGAGGCATGGCCCGCACAGCTCAACTATTTGCTGCAGGAGCTCTCTGTCCACTCTATAGCGCTCTACTATCTCCAGCTCATGTAACCCATGGTAGGTGACCCTGGGCATGTACACTCTTCTCCGTCTCCTCACTGTGGGTTGTCTGGCACAATCTGCATTGTCACCACCCTCAGCAAGTCGCCTATGTCTCATTATGACAGCTATGGCAGCCCCTAACATTTCTGCTCTGAGTGAAGCTTTTTCAGTTTTCACTTCTATTAGCTTACTCCTGTCTTGCAGTGTCTCTTGAGAGAAACATCCTGCACTGCTGTTTGCAGAGTTTTAAGTGCTGGGCTGGGCTACTATTCTGCCTGTGTAATTGCCTGCTTCTAATTGTTTTCACCTGCTAGCTCCAGCAGTATTCCCTGATAGCTTCCTAGTAATTCTGTTGCTTCCTTTTTCCTTTCTGTTTCCTCAGGGGGGGAGCAGTGTGCATACCAGAAGAAACGCGTTCACAGTGGCTTACACGCATGCACACATGCTTACACTGTTCAGGATCTGCCTATTCGGGTTAAAACACGCGCACACCAGCGCAAACAGTCTTACTAGTCTGCCAACAGGCTCCCACATGCTCAGTCTGCCCCACACGTGCGCACACCAGCGCAAACAGTGTTAAACATCTACCAACATGCTCCCACATGCTCAGTCTGCCTTACACGCGCGCACACTGCCCTACTCGCGCTTCATGGTGTGCACACGTGCGCATGCACGCCCAGCAAGAAACTTTGGTGTAAGTAACAGTGTACACCTTCCATTTCTTGACTTTCCCATGCTTATCTTGTGGCACTCCTTTTTCCCTGATCTGTGTCTGTCATCTGTCATGTTACACTGACCTCCAATGAACTGCATTTCTTTCTACCATTCCCCCCTGTGATGTCACCTATCTCCTACTCTATTCCTCCCCCTTATGTATCTCTTACACTACTCAGACTGTGCTCATTTGCTATGTGACTGTGAGATTCAGTATCCTAACCCTCATTTACATGAGATTGCCTACTAATGCTTAGTTACATGTCTTAGACTCAGCTTCCCCCCTTAGCAACCACCACATGGTGGCCATGTTGTTTTTGGTCTGCTGGTCCCTGCATTGTCATTCCATGTATTGCATAAAACCCACATTTGTGGGTTTATAACCTTCATTTTTATGTTTTATGCAGCGCAGCCCGTTTGCCGGGGCTGTGCTGCGTTTAAACATCGGCGATCGCCGAAAAAAAATATATATATTTTTATTATTTTTGCATCAGGTTACCTTGACAATGGCCAAATATTTGGCCATTGGCATGCTGCCTGACACATATGCACCCTTTATTTGGAGCTGACATGGCTCCGTTGTGAATTTTGCAGAAACGTACTCAGTTGTCAACTGAGTACATTTCTGCAGCTAAAACGTCTCTTACACGGGCTGGTTTCTGCTTCGTGGATCACTAATATACCTCATTTGCATACCTTTCGGCTGCAATTGAGGTATTTAGCATGTCCACGCCCAGTCCGTGTAAGAGACGTTTTAGCTGGACACTTACATGGAGTTTAGGGCTGTTCCTGGATCGCGAGGCTTGCATGGAGTATTACACATCTCTTACACTCCGTGCAAGCCTTCGTGAATCCTGTACTAAGACTATTCAATAATCTTAGTAGGGTGTTTGTGAATGTATTCTCTTGTGTAAGTGAAGAAGCAGGTCAGGATGTTAAGATTCCATTCTTATATTGCAAGGATGCTGGTGCATTCAGTCCCAGCACATCTGTGTCATCATGAAAATATTTAATGTTTATTTTTCTGTTTAATATAATTGCAGCATTGCATGGGGTAAATATAGAAAATTATCATTATTAGTTGAGTGGACATGTGATATTATAAAAAAGACGTTGTTTCCTTTACTTATCACATGTGAGTAAAATACATATCATATAATATCTCTTTGCAGCATGTATTCTTGTGATGTTATAACTGGTTTTGTTGCAAAATCGTTACTTTTCTGTACTTCACCTATTTTGTCTGTTTTTACCTTTTTAAACTTCAGTTACTTGAGAATGATATCTGTGGGTAATGTATGTCTCATGTCACATTTTCTTTTGTCATCTACTCGCCTGATTGTGTCCCCAACTTTTTGCTAACTTTTTGTACTTTCGTTTTTACCCTCCTACCTTAGGAGTACTTCCCTTATTGCCTTCCACAAGAATCATCTCTGCAGATATCTATCATTTAGATCGGCACAGAAGCATTATCAACAGTGCAAACAGTTTTCTGCCAGCTACCCTCAGCCAGAGTTTGGTCATACATGGTGTTGCTGCTGGTCCTACTGCAGCTGAAGTGCTCGTCACACACACTCGCCTGTCTGCATGCATTGTTAATGAGCCTCAGAGCTCATATAGCACTCATAGTAAACTGTGTCAGAGGGTCTGCAATTGCAGATGCAATGTTTCTGAATCCCTTGGAGTGTCTGAGGATTGGAAGAACGTTAGTCTCCCTTTGAGCAGTCTCAAAAAACAGAAGCAGCAAAACAAACTAAATAAATAAAAATGCCGGCAGGCAGAGTTTCACAGGCACAAATCACTCAGGTGATAATAAACCAAAGGTGTATTTAATGATAAAAATCCACAAGAAAAACAAATAAAATGTGAGCACTTTCATTAAACAAGTTTTAAGTTATGATGAAGTTATATAACTGATGAAGTTAACACTTGTTTAACAAAATCATCCCTTTGAACAGTGTTTTATATGTAGGCACGGTTTTGTGGCAAATTGGTAAGATTCCTACACCAACACTAAAATGTTTCCATTGCAAGGGCTGTAAGAACATCACACAGAACTTTTATTATAGATAAAAAAGGCAAAGTTATTAGTCTATGACTGAGTTTTATGAAGTGATGCCATGTGCAACAACTGGTAAATGCTTTTTTATCCTACTTTATGAATGTAACCACATTTTACTGCTAGTCTTGAATGTGGCAAATTCTAGCTGATTACATTTTACCAAACCTATAGAATACTATATTGATCAAAGAAAAGTTAACATTGGGAAGTATCTGAGAAATTATTAATTTGTCCTGCTCATGAAGTGGCTTCCTAAATTAAAAAAAACTAAGATCAGACAGATTTCTGTTTGTGTGGATTTATATGGATGATCAATATTTTTATGCTTTACTATACTCCTGTAACTGTAATCCTAAATAGCTTAATTAATGTCAGAGGTCTTGGCATCAAATCTTGGCTAAATATATTAGGTGGGTTATTCTAAATGTTAGTTTCATCGCCATTAAACACATTAACCATATATATGTAAGAGCCAAACTTCTTTCTAGCCATGTTCATGGGGTGTTATCGTATGGAAAGGCGTGTGCCAGCTGTCTGCCTGAAAGTTTCCCTCTATTCATCAGTGTCTGCAGAATGGTGACTTGATTTATCAAGAGACTATTGCATATATATGTCTGTGTTTACAAATATGTGGGTAGGTGTGTTTCACATTTGTCGCACAATGTTTATAAATTCAAGTTTGAATTTTATTCTTATCACAAAAGCAGATTCATGCATAAATGAATATCAGGTTTTTGTTATCAGTTAGAAGGTGTCATTGCCCAAAGTCACTGCCCCAGATAATACCATTTTGTAGTGTTATCAAATTACTATACAGACATGGTATAAATATATAAGGATATGTAATTTAATTAGAAACATGAGTTAAGACTATGAAAATGTAATTCTGATTCATATTTAAAAATCTTTTGTATGACTGCAGTTTTGTTTCAATTTTCTGGCCTTCTCACATTCATCATACTTTGCAGCGACACTGAAATCTCTTGTGGTCAAGTATGCAGCCAGATTTAAAAAGTGGACCCACTATCTGATCATAGAAAAATTTTCCATGTAATGCATATTTCATATGAAATATAAAATATTTATAAGATCATAAATAAACAGAGAATGATCCTTCACTGCTACAGTCTGGAAATGGTTTATTTTCCCAACATTTTATCGTAAAAAGGTAATCTTTATGAGAATGACATAAAATCCTGTCTTGCACTAACAAGGTTATTGGATAATTTAATTTATTTACTTTTTAACATTCAAAAACTTGATACTCTGTCCGGGCTAAAGATGCAAACATATCATTAAAATGAAGGCTTTAGTCAGCATGATCCTTAAACATAATTAGTAAGAATAACAATGCAGGAACTAAGTTAAATAATAACAGCTTTAATTTATATAACCAAAACTGTTTTTAGGCATTGGTGTAAGAGAACAAATATAACTCCCTAGAAAGTAATAAGGTGCACTGTTAGTATACACCTCACTTTTGCCTTTCACTTCGTCAGGGCGATTAATCCAATTACCACTGTTTTCCTAGCAGTATTACATATGCCCTGACATGCAGAAGTATTCGTATGAATTCAGGCAAATACTGAGTTATAGTTTAAATTCTCAAACTCACCCTGACCCTATACAATTATATACTAAGATATGAAAGTTAAAGTCAATATATTGATTGGTCCACTGAAATGCTTCTTAAAATGATGCATTGCAGTGCAGCTAACAAACTGATCTTTTGTAAGAAATGTGATGACTCAAGGATAGAAACAACATCATTTAATCAACATGTTCAAGAAGGAATTATTATGCAGTTCTTCTGTTCTTGTTTAAGTCCAGTGATTTGGGCTTAGACTAAAGAAGCACTATTAGTCAAGTGCTACATTAAATAACCTTTACTTACCTCAATGTCCTTTAGCAGCAAACTAAAACAGATGTTTTTTTCAGTCTCTGTGGCACAGTAACACAGCTATTTTTGCTGCTGTTGCTGCTTCATACCTCTCAACTGTCCCTGATTTTCAGGGACATCCCTGATTTTTACTCAAAATTTAGCTCTGTCCCTCTTAATCCCTCCTAAAACTAGTGACTTTTAGAGAAAGGTGGTGAATTATACTTAATGAATAATGACAATAATTAAGAGTTGTTATTGACTTCTTTTACTTCAGAAAATGTGTATTAATTCATATGCTCTGATTATGTCAATGTTTCAAGTTGATAGCACTAATATTTTAAAAGTGTCCCTGATTTTTTTCTTCACTTGTCCCTGATTCTGTTGAAATTTGTCCCCGATTGGTTGAGAGGTCTGTTCCTGTTTCATTTCTGGCTAGCATGCCTTTCATGTGAAGTTTGCATGCTCTCCCTTTATACATTTTATTTTACTTATTGCACTTTTTTCCTCCCAGATCACGAATGCATGCCATAGTTGAATTAGTAGTCCTCCAGACTGTCCATAGCATAGGCGTGTGCACAATTAGGGAATGTGTGTGTGTGTGTGTGTGTGTGTGTGTGTGTGTGTGTGTGTGTGTGTGTGTGTGTGTGTGTGTGTGTGTGTGTGTGTGTGTGTGTGTGTGTGTGTGTGTGTGTGTGTGGGTCATTCTACAACAACTTAGCATACTATTTAGATTAGTTTATTTGTACTCCCAGAATAGGCTCCTACTGCCCTGTAACAGTGAATTAGATATACTAGTATCTAAAGTATGAGCAACCAAATGTACAATGCAATTTGTGAATAAGATAACAAGGAGGTATGCACTTTGGCTTTCCAAGGTACCTAGGATACCATCCCCTTTATGCATGGTTTTATCCATGCACCTTCTAATTCCTAAAAACTAAATAGTGAGGGTCTTCAGTTTTACTAAATTTGTTTTTATTAATGTTTTCATGTGAGTGCAAATAGACCTCAAAACTACAACATTATGGGTGCCATGTGACCTGGTTGTATACTGTTTAATAACAATGTCACATTAACTGCAGGGGCTGGACTGGTATCAGATTACATCATGTACATAGCAGTGCAATGAATCCTTATAATCCTGTCTGACTCATGAAGTCTTTACTTGTGGAACTAAAAGAGTGCATCACTTTACAGATTTTTATTTTAAGGGAATGCCTTTAAGTAAGTATTGAAAACGTTAACTCAAAACAATCAAATACTGTATTGTTTTATCAGTGTTTAACAAACTGCATGGCATAATTCAAATAAATTTAATACCACAATAAACCATGCTAATGAAAATATCCCCTAGCAGAATTATATTGCTTGCTATTATCCATTAATTGCCTGTTTATAATAAAGAAAGTTTAATCCTGTATTGAGAAATCTCATTCTTTTAAAGTGTAAATCTTTCCAAATGCTGTCATAATGCACTAAAGAAGTCATGTAAGATTTTCAGTTGTTCCTCTTTACATCTGTAAAATATTTTTTTCAGATGACCAGGCTTATCTCTACACAAGCAGGCACATATCTGTGTTACAGTTATTCATTTATACTGTTATAAACCTTGATGGTCCTCTGTGAGCTGTAGGAGATTCATTCTTTCACTGACTCACTCACTCAAATACTCACTCACTCACTCACTCACTCACTCACTCACTCACTCACTCACTCACTCACTCACTCACTCTCCAATACTGCTTTATCAACTTGAAAGTCATAAGGGGAACTGCAACCTATTGTAGCACTGACTGGTGGTAAGGCAGACAAACTAATTCTGGATAAGATGCTAATTTATTGTAGTATTACACATATACAGACCCATATATGACACAAACACCTGCTGGCAGTTTGATGGATCAGTACTGGGGGGAATGATATCAGCTGGCAAAAATACGGAAATATCGAGGACCTGCAGATACCACAAAGAAGGCACCCAACTGGGATCCAAACTGGAGAAACAAATGCTAAAAGGCTGCAGATCTAAACACTGTGTCACTGTTATTCCCTATTTCTAAGAGTTCCTCAAAAATAAATGTACTCATTTCAGTACACTGAGTATGGTTGGTTCTCATTTGATTGAACATGTACATCTATTTTCATTTAGAGTGGCAGCAATCTTAGGCAATGTTTTTGGTGGAAACAGTTCTCTGACATCACTGTCATTTTGACCTAAAATTTCTCCATGCTAAGTCAAACGTTATTATGTACAGTGTATCTGTTGTCTTCTACAGCTTGCAGTTCCTGGTCTTGAAAGACATTTCTTTATATCATTATTTAGTACTTTTCACATGGGGCCACAAGTAAACAATGCAGCTGCAAGCTCTGCAGGTTAATGTATGCATTTCATTGATTATTTTACAACTCGTGTTAATTTTAGTTTTGATCCTATATATGTGTGTTGCTCTGTCTCTGAATAAAATACTTTGTTGCAAACTGCATATCTGTATTACAAAACAGAGTGTTCACTTCTGAAAATGTCAATGTAGAACACTGAAGCTTGTAGCGGATAAATGCTGCACAGACCTAGAACACTGTTCAACAGTGTGACAGACGCAATAGCAGGCAGGGAAGTAGTTTTGAAAGGTTTCAATGACTTTCTAGAAGTAAGTATGTGATGTTAACTTAAGCTCAGTAATACTATGGTGACCATGATTATGAATGCTGACAAATGAGTGCAGTATTTACCAAACATAAACAAACTGACAGCTAGTTGGATACCAGAGGATTAGAACCTACTGTAAAAATTAATTTTCTTGGTTGAATCACAGCAAAATGAAAGAACGATTTATAATTATTTATCAACTAGGTAGTCCCACTGAAAAGCAAACCCTTTTACAGGGGCAAATCAGATGCAGACACAATTCAAGTCTCTTGCTTAGTCATGCAGTGTGTATGTCTCTTGGCTAATGATATTTTTCATACATTAGTAGACTGTTAAAGCCATTAGCCAACCAATTTAAAAAGAGGCAGCTGAAATTTACATTCATCAAAAGTAGAATTTATGTGGTTTAATCTTTGTTAACCGGGTAAGATGACCCACTAAACAAAAATTCACATTTTAAGGAGTGAACGTTGAGTCTTGCTGACCAGGACAAATAAATAAACAATACAGTTTTGTAGATTTTACATTCCCTTTTCTGAAGTTTTGACCTCTTAATAAATGAAGTAGAAGGAGTGGCAGTAAAAAGGGATTTCGTTCAAGTGAGCATAAAGATCTAATTTATGAAATCTAGATTAAAAACAAGCAAATATAAGAATTGAAGGTAATGACTTGGAACTTCTTCATCAAGGAGAAAAAGAAACAGAGCTGCTACAGCCTACTTTTTTGCATATCTTTTTCTTTAATGAATTGATGTGTTAATTGGGTAAGTGTATTGGTCCAGTGGAAATTCTCTTCTTTAACTACTTTGGCCAAAATAACAACAGTATTTACAATATGTCTAGGGGCAGCCAAGAGAAGCTAGTTCAACAAGTATTCTTTTGTTAACTAGAAGGAAAGTGGGGTAGCAGTAGAAAACTATTCAAATGCAAGATGAACCTATAAACTTCTCAAAGAAAGTGCCCAGAAGTCAGGACTGAACTAGGAACTACAAACCCTGGAGATGTGGTACAGGAATGTTAGCCAGCAAGCCAACATGCCTTATGTGACAGTTGATTGATCAGTGAAAAGTCTGTAAATCATTAAGATACATTAGGCTAGACTAAGCATTTACAGGTCCTATATCTGATAACCTGTTTTGCACACCATACTAATTGTTTTGAGATCAAGATTTAAGCCACTGGATGGGATTCAGGAATTGTAGCTGTGAAATGTAAACTGCAGTACATGGTATCATCAGAGGTGCACAAGTATGAATCAGGAATATCACACAGTACTGAATAGGGCCAGCAAATGTGAGGGACCTACATTGACCTGCCCATTGCAATAAGGTGAAACCCTGAGCAGTACTAATGGACATGAAGGGAATCCAGAATTGCTTTTTTATATCACACTTGTCTTTCCATGTGGATTATGCACAAGTTTATGTCAATTTAGGAGGCAGACAAGGTATCATTGTGATGCCCGTGCACTGGCCCAGCAATCAAGGAGCCTCAATCCTCACCAATAACACCAGTGAGGGGTGTCCATATAGGGAAAGGAGAATAAATACACACACAGTAAAGTACAATTTCCCTTAAGAGCACACAGAGATCACAGTCAGTCTGGGGCTGGTTTCTCTCTTTCTCTCCAGGTCTCCCAATAAGACTCCCCACTGGCACAGATATAGAGTCCAGATCTCAGCCTAGTGGGCAAGCTAAAACCTCCAGCACCCTCTCTGTTGAACCAGTGCTTTGTGCCAAAGCCCAAGTAGCTGACATACACACACTTTGAGATAAGAGTTATATACAACCACATGGACACTCCTGGGGAAGGCTGGCACAGGTTCTCCAGCTATGCCCCTTTTCTGCCCAGTCTAAAAGGTAGTATCAGCTGCCACCACCCACTAATATCAGCTACTCAAAGGCCATTCTGAAAGGGTGTCCAATTATTACTGTGCAATATTATTATCCAAATGGTAAGTGTGACTGAACAGTCAAGTCTTATTAGAGTGACTTGGTACTGTATATATATGCAATGTACTCTAGAACTTAAATTAACTCTACATAAAACAGCCACAGTTAAAAGGATTAAAAATATTTAATAATAAATAATAAAAACACAAGACAATACTTCTTTCTACACAGTGCTAGTCAAGAATCAGAGATCACAGAGAAATACTTAAAATAATACCGTAGAAAAGTTCTGACATAACAGAAAAACACTCAGTCTAACCTTCCTAATTCCTAGCTATTTTTTTTAAGAGAAAACACAGTTCTAAATAACTTACATATACAGCAAAGCAGTGCTGGTGATGCTGGATGTTCTCAAGACAAAATGCTCAGAGCTCTCTCTTTAAATTGATACCAGAGAGCTGCTTCACATGACATCATTCTTCACACTTCTCTGGTGTTCCCAGGCTAACAGAAACTACATTTACATTCTTTACACTTGGTCAGAAACCAGAGCAATAAAGGACATTTTTACATCCAAATTCTAGCCATTAACTCTGGTCTTAAAACAATAGGCAAGATGCCTCCCTCTAGACATATCGGCTCCGAACTTTGACATCAAAGACAGTCATAAGGGGGCGTGGCTAGGATGCTGAACTGATAGCTGCACTTCATTTCAGCTCTCTTACCTCAATACAATTTCTGACAGGAATTTTCAAAATAATATTTAATTTGAAGAAATTTTTCTTACTAACTTATTTCTAATAACTCTGAGCATCTATAAGAAAAATTTTATTGTCAGAACTTGAATAATTCCTGTCAAATTAATTACTGGAAAATCAGCACCAATATCAGCTTTACAGCATGAGTCATCTAAGGAATACAGCACAAGACTCTTCTTTCAAAAAAGACCTGCAGTCTCTCATTACAAATATACAGGAACTTACAATAAAAATCGACAAGATGGACAATAAAATAGATACTTTTAAAGAAAAGTGCTCACAACAACTGGAACAGCTTCAAGAAATGTTTACACAGCAGAAAGGACAGATATCACTTATTGAACAGTCATTAAGTGACATTGACACTAGAGTCCAAATAGAGGAACAACAAACTGAATTCTTACTTCAACAGAATACATATTTACTAGAAAAGCTTGATGATATGGAAAATCGAACAAGAAGAAATAATATTAGAATATATGGTCTACCAGAAAAATCTGAAGGGGACAATATGATAAACTTTCTTACCACCTGGATACCAGATGTAACAAAATACCTGAAGCTCTTTCATATGGTATAGAACGGGCATAGATCACTAGCAGCTTCTGGAAATGCTTCTTCTCCGGTAAGAACAAGCCGAGATCTATAATTGTGAGACTTTTTTCTACACAAGATAAAGATCTTATATTAAGAAATGCTTGGGAAAATTCTCCCATCAAATACAATGATTCATTAATAAGATTTGACAATGATTATTCTACAAAGGTGGTTTCAAAAGAAAAGAATTTCTACCAATAAAAAAACCTTGAAGAAAAAGCAACTGAAAGTCCATCTTTTATTCCCAGCAAGACTGAAAGTTTTTCTACCAAATGGAATAAAAATCTTTGAAACAGTAGATTCAGCAATAAAATACCTTACCAACAACAACATCCTAACACATGAAGAATCTATGGACTGGACAATAAGTACACCGAAGAGAAATGCTGAAGTAAATAATTGGAAAACTGTTGAGCAAAAGAAAAAAAAACTAAAGGACAAATAATCTTACATATGTTATATTCTGTAAAAATCTAAATAATAATACTAACAACAAAAGAACAGTTCTTACTGTCTTCAAGTACTGTTTTCAATTATATTTTAAATGTCAAAATTAGCATAAATGTAAATACATTTATCTCAAATCACATCAATATACTAAGCATAATTTAAACATTACTCTATTTTTCATTATTATCCATCTATTATTTTCATATTCTTAATCAGAGTAATCAATGCATAATAATGTTCCCAAAATAGTTATTTATTTATTTGTTTATTTTCTCTCTTTGTGTTTTGTTGTTTTTATTTTTTCTCTTCTTTTTATAAAATCTTCATTAACTTATAATATTTTAATCAGTATATGGTTATATTGCTTATTAGGTATAATAGCGACTGCTATATAACTTATTATCAGTTACATCCCTGACAGCATTACTTTTTATAAGTTAAAAGTGTCCCTGTTTGGATAAACGCTAATGCTGGGCAGAAATGTGTTGCTTTTGAAATGAAGTATTTCAGTTAGGATGTATCATAAGACTACTTTAAATAAGCTTAAAAGATGTTCTGCCTTTGACCCATATGCACATACTGATATAGTCCAGTGAAAAAATATGTCTTAAGTGATATTTTGAGGCTATAAGTCAGGTGTGTTGTGGCTCCGGACATCCGGAGTTGAAAGATGCTTGTGACTAGCTTAGATATCCTGTTGTCTTTTATTTTGTAGAGAAATAAGGCATAGCATGTTTAAAATGCAAAGTTTGATAGTTGTGAACACTAATTCGCAAACTAGAGTGCTCGCGTGCACACTACATGAGTTTGTCACCAAGTAAGAGAAGGGAAAAGAAAAAAGAAAAAACATACCTTTTCCGCTTGGTTCTCGAGACAATTTAACAGCCACAAACATCACTAGAAACTTGAGTTACTTATTGCTTGTCGCATTTACTTGTGTACGTCATCCCCTGACTCTTTCTAATTGACGTCTAGTCAGAAAATAAACTAGGTTCACATTTAAAGATACAGAAACCTAAATCCCTTCTAAGGAAACGTAAATAATATAAAAGGTTCATGTAAATATACACAGATATATAATTTTGAAGCACTTTCAGTTTATGGCTACTGATGTCTTTTAGCACCTTGATAGATAAGGACATATATCTGATTGTCTTTCTGTCAGTTTAGATTTCCAGTCATTTTAGCTATCCCTTACTATGTTTTATACAGCAGAGTTTAAAGAGCAGAAATTAATCATCAGCAAATAAAATCACTGCTGTTTTACAAATTCTCTAAAGAAACTAGTAAATGTCAAGCAACTGACAGGTTTATTTTAAGGAAAATTGCCATTTCCCACACTGGTGCTCCTACAAAATACTACTAATGCCCTGCTACCAAAATATGCCCTCAAGTGGACAAATGGGATGCAACAAGAAGGTTAAATGTACATTTAGCAAATCAGTATAATATACTAGATAGAGTAAAGTACAAGCAATAATTATATAAACAAATATAATAAGTAACATAACAACAGTGGATTTAACCCAATGTGTCAATTATACAATATTTATATCCCATATAGCTTTGAACTTTGTCGAAGCATCTGTGTTCTACACACATATTGTATTAAATCTAATTTGAGTAGAAGAGGGAGAGGCTTAGCCCACACCCTAATTTATTACTAAGTTACCATGCATTATGAACATACATTGTGGCAGGTACTCAATGAGCTATCCATCCTTAGATCATGCTGTTCCCGTTTGCTCATCTGAATAATGACTGTGGCTGTACTCTTCTTATTATATTACCTGGCTGTGGCTTCACCCTTCTTATAATATTACCTGGCATTTTACATTATCAAGAATGACACAATACTAGTGTATGTGGGTATATCATGTTACTGTTAGTGTAAACAAAAATGCTTGACAATGCAATTGTAATTCTTAAACCTTTCTGCAGACAAATGTATTGTCTAGCAGTTGAGTGCCTGATTGTTCCTAATTAGCAGACCTGTATTTTCATGTTCCAATATGACTACATGAAAAGATGCCAATATTAGTAAGCCGTAAATCAATTGGGGATTAATTCGAGGGGACACTTATATTATAGCTAAAGCATTTGACATTTGATAAATGTATCCTCTCAATGATGCGTTCTATCTAGTCATTAACTATAAAACAACTTTTCTGAGAAATATTGTTGTAATGCCAGTTAATGATTTGAATTAAATATTTCTATATACAGTCATAAAGCAATTACCAGGATAAATAATACTCTTGCAGTGCATGGATCACCATAGCTATCCTCTGATGTTAGAGGAAAAACAAGCTTCTTAAACATCTTTTTGACATAATAAAGGTGTTACCCCATAGTTTAAATACATTTTGTCTATTTACTGCAAAATGGGTTAGGAATTTTAACCTGTAACATTTCCATACATAATAGTTTAAATCTTAGCAGCTTCCATTATTTTGATATGTTCTCCAGTATACATTTATTCAGTCATAAGATTAAATTACTGGTGTTAAGTAAGTCAAAATTATATCTCCAGCACTTATTGTCAGCAGATAAACTCACTGGTTAAGTGTCAGTCTAAGCTGTAATGGTTAATATGTGATATACATAGATGTTTGCTTTAAAAATGTGGTCAAGTACACTGCAGTTTTACCTCTGTACTGTGTCAGTTTTGATTATACAAAGTTCCTCTGAAAGTTGATAGAAGTGTTAACAACAAAACACTCAATCAAGTAACAACATTATAAGTAGTCTCTTGGATAAGGGAGATGTCTAAATTGTGATCTTGTTGTCTCCAGCCATGGGAATTATCTTTGAAAAGCTGAAAAATGCAATCAGAGGAACATATTTAATGTCTACTAAAGAAATATTAATATACTTGTACATTGTATTGCATTTCAGTTTATGTTAAACATGAAATATGATGTGATTTCAGAACTATTCATGTTTTTATTCCAATATGACTTTGCAAATATTAATTTAAACACTGGTTTTGGACTTGAGTAGTCTAAAACAATTGCACAACAATGGTATTGTATTATACAGTAATGTCAGTAAATAGTTTTCAACAGATGTATGAAATATACAGTTATAGATTTTAACATGATGTTTATTAATACCCTAAATTATTTTGAAATGATACTACCTTAATCAAAATATTTGTACCTTTTTGAAACCTGATTAGAAATAAGTATTATTGAATTACAATAAGATGAGTAAAGAATATATGTATATATTTTAGCTGATTAGATTATCTTAATATATTATTCAATTATCTTTATTTAAAAACTAAGAGGATAAGAGAAACTGATCCAAATATTATTTGTGAGGGTAGAAAGTTTGTTTGGTTAGATTCACTAACCAAACAAAGAGGTATATTACCTCATAGTGATAGGGAATGGTTTTTAAGGTTAAGAATTACAAGTTTGGAAGTTCTTTGTTTTTTTTTTTTTTGTTTTTTTTTTATTCTATCACTTTGGTGTCGCTCAGAAACATGCAAAAATCATACAAGAAAAACTTTTTGAATTCTGTATTCAAGATGGAACTAAGAATAAACAATATTTACATAAACTCACACATAAAACAAACTCAAAACTAGGAAATGAAATGTTTATCCATAAATGTTAATGGTCTAAATAATAGTAATAAAAGGAGAAGCCTATTCAAGTACATAAACTTACATAAACCACAAATAGTCTTTTTACAAGAGACACACTTATTAGATAAAGATATAAACAACTTAAATATTAATAATTACACAGTACTAATAAACTCTCAATACAAAACAAAAAAAAGAGGAGTAGGTATACTACTTCGCAACTCAACTATAACACCTAAAATAATCACTACTCATCAAGATACATCAGGTATGTTTTGTCTAGTTTCAATAGAGTTAAATAAGAGAATCTATATGTTAGTAAATCTATATTGGATCCCAGGACTAGGATTAAAAACAGTTAAACAGCATTTTGAAGAGATAATTCATTTAACTAAGGGTAGCCTGATATTGGCAGGAGACTTCAACTGTATAATGAATGAAAGATACAGATTCTAAATCCAAAAGAAGAAAACAACCTATCTCTAAAGCACTATCAAAATTTATAGATACATTGTATTTAAAGGATATAAATGAATTTGCAGAACCAGACTCACTAATCTTCACATTTTATTCTCATAGATATAAAACTAACTCTAGAATTGATAGAATATATGTTGCCAATGACCTAATAACAAAAATCAACAAAGTCAAAATCATAAATTGTCCCTTATCTGATCATAATGCCATAGTCTTTGAGATAGAGCTTACACCATTTTATTCAAATCCCATTACTAGGATACCTTCCTATATCACAAAATTGACAGATTTCAAAGAATTTTATGAAGAAACAATCAAAAACTTTCTAGAAATAAATTACACAGAAGATATTTCAGAAATATATGTATGGGAATCATTAAAAGCAGTTACATATGGGAAGATATTATCCTGGTACATAAATAAAAGGAAGTTATGGAATAAAGATATGCTAGACTTACAAAACAAAGCAGATAAATTAAAACTGGAAATACAAAAGGGTAATGCTACTCAAGTTCAAGAACTTACACAAATCAATAAGAAGTATACAGAATTGCTACATCATAAGATTATGATTAACTTAGAAAAGATAAAAATAAACTCATACTCTACTAATTCAGCACACCTGAGATACTTAACTAATAGAACAAAAAAATAATTAAATCTAAGCAAATAAAAGAAATATTTATTCCTAATACTAACAAAAGAGTTACAGAACTAAATGATATTTTAGAAGCATTCAGACTCCAATTTAACATTGATAATTCCATAAATACTCAAGATACACCTACTAAGGATATAAAAAATACTTAGAAAACAATATTCATATTAAATTAACACAAGAACAAATAGACATTATAAACAAACCAATCAATATGACAGAATTAAAATCACAAATTAAAAAGCTCAAGACAAATAAAACACCTGGCCCAGACAATATGCTACCAGAAATGTATAAATTAATACCCAATCAAGCCATATCTTTATTATTAAAAGTATATGATATAGCCAATAAAGATTTCAATATACCACCCTCTTGGAAATATTCATTGATATCCCCAATTATTAAACCAGATAAAGATGAGAAGCAGTGTTCCTCATATAGGCCAATATCATTACTCAATATAGACTATAAGATGTTTATGGCTATATACATGAATAGGATCAAACACTTTCTTCCTTTCTTAATTCACAAAGATCAAACAGGTTTTATTAAAGGAAGAAATACTTCAGATAATATTAAAAGAATACTAACATTAATAGATTATAGCAAACTTAAAGTCCTAGATTTAAATGTAATCTCATTAGATATTAATAAAGCTTTTGATTCGGTTAACTGGAACTTTCTTTCACTAGTTTTAAAAGAATATAACTTTCCTTCTAATTTTAATAATCTTATCCAAATACTATATGAAAAATCTACTGGATATGTTAAACTGGGATCATATAGATCAGGCCCTATAACAATCAAAAAGGGAACTAAACAAGGTTGCCCTTTATCACCATTGTTATTTGCATTACTCATAGAACCCTTTGCAAATCAAATCAGATCAAACAATAACATAAAGGGCATTTGTATTAATAAAATGTTAAACCTTAAAATCCAACTCTTTGCTGATGACATACTATTAACTCTCTTAGATGCAAATGAGTCTTTGACTGCTCTATTTAACTCCATGAATAAATTTCAAAATATTTCAGGCTTAAAATTTAATGAAAACAAAACTAAAATTATGCCCTGTAATTGTAAAAAAAAAATAATGATATAAACAAAAGATTTTCCAAATATATAGTAACAGAAAGTAAATTATTATATTTGGGAATAAATCTACTCAATGAATTAACAGATTCTCTAATATTTAACTATAATAAAATACTAGACAAAATAGAACAAACAATTGGTTACTGGAATAAATATATCTTTTCAACAACAGACAGATTATATCTTATTAAAATAATCATATTTCCCAAAATATTATACTTAATACAAAATTTTTCATTGCCACCTCCCAAATATATTATTCAAAGATACAATAAACTAATTTTAAATTTTCTATGGTTTCCAAATAAACCCGTATAGCCTTAAATAAACATTTGCCAGATTGGGAAGATGGTGGAATTAATTTACCGGATATTGATTTATATATTACCTCATCTGTTATTAAAAACATAACACTATGGTTAAATAATTCATACACACCTATATGGAAACAAGCCCATGAGCAGATTTACATAGAAATCAATTATAATCACATACAAGACAACTTAACAGTAATACCATCACCCCTTATATGGATGTTAAAAGATTATTTTTTAGGGAAAAGGAATAATATTAAAAAATTGCCATCAAACTATGTAAGCTCTACACTTTCAGTGTTCAAAACATATATAAACAAAATACCAAATATTAATTCTTGGATTTTTCTTATTTTCCCTATAGCTTTTACACCAAATATTCTAGATACAGTCCAAATATCTAAAATAAATATACTTAAAGAAGAAACATTACTCTTTTGGCATCAACTTATAGAGAAAGGGAACATTCAAACAAAGGAACAGATAATTTATAATTATAATATAAATAAAGACAATTGGCTATTTTTACAAAATCTAAGGCATTTTCTTATAAATAAAATAGAACAAATGCAACCTTCAGTTAGACATGAAGCTCCAAAACTCATTGAATACCTTATTCTTATCACAAAACAGCCTTATCAGGGTACAGGTTATTTGTCTAATATCTATAAAATTATTAAAAAAACAAAAAAACTATCATGAAAAATCATACTGGGATTATTATACTTTAATAAACAGCCATCCTCCAGTTGAAGAAGAAAAAAGTAATATTCTAAAATCTTCCAAATTTTCTACATTATCAAAATACTGGCAATTATTCACTTGGAGATATCTACACAGAAGTTTTTATACACCACATAGGTTAGCCAAAATGTATTCTATTGAAGATCAATGTTGGAGATGCCATACCAAGATAAAAGCAGATTGGCAGCATGTTTTTTATGAATGTATATGTCTCAATATGTACTGGAAATCCATTAACTATTTTTTCAGACTGTTTATAATGATAATTTTCAATTAACAAAGTCTTTAATTTTATTCAACTCTCCTATTCCAAACTGTGTACCAAAAAAAGACACTAAAATCCTATGGTCACTATTGGCAATTTCACGTAAAATCATAACTATACACTGGAAAAATGAGGCTTCCTACGTTCAAGGAATTTGAGACTTTAACAACAACAGTTGCTCACATGGAAATATTAACAGTGAAGAACAGAACTAAAAGATCTACTTCTTACTATTACTCTTGGATGAAAGTACTGGAAATACTCGAAAAGATCGAAGAAGATATATCATCTTATGTTTCTAACTATATAATATAGAATTTCAATGTTATTTGCATAGACACCAATGTAAATAGTTATATAATGGTTTGAAGTTAGTAATGTTTTAGAATTGTAAATATGTTATTTATCTTTATTTCATGTAATGTTTAAGACATCTTATTTGAAATAATAAAAAAAAATATTTAGTGAAAAAAGACAGTCATAAAATGCTTGACTTATTTTTCTTACAGCAGAGTGCACTGTTACATTCTTGCAGTTTATTATCCAATGCAGTCTTTTCACATTTAAGAGAACAAGCCTGTGGCTAACATTAATTTTTACAAATGACAGAATTATCTACAACATTCTATCTGGCTAGGCTGGCAGCCTTCACCTATCTTCACAATCAGACTGTTATGTTTTGAGCAAAAGCTATTATGAGACAACTTCCACTTAAATTAGTTCTTAAAAATATATTCAAAAGTTCTGCTAAGGTGTTTTATATGCCTAATCTCTACTTCCTGCCACTAGACATAATTGTGTTTTTACCAATGTTAACAATTTTCCATGGCAGTCATTTTTTTTTCAAATTTTCCCTCTTTCAGAAACATTTTTATGGAGTTTGGTAGTCAATTTTTAGTACCAGAATTGTTTTGTTTAACAGTGTTTTGTTAATTCTAATGTTGGCAGTTTAGTTCAAATTTAAAAAATAAAGTACTTGACAAAAATGATGCATTTGTTCTTATACAAATTAGCCCAAAATAGCTTGATGCCTGAATAGTGCAATAAAAAGGTTTTCACTGAAAAGGAACTAATGAGGCTAGAATTTACCATTTATAATTTATAAACAGAGGAGTTCTAATTCATCTTTCAAATCATAGTATAGAATATTCACTGAAGTGCTTTTGGAACTGACAATTAATATTTTAGAAATTCCTATTCTTTTTCTTTCTTTTAGAAAGTTAAATAAGATCTGCTTTGAATTCTCAGAGATGAATTTCCCACAGACTTTTTCACTCCTTCTGGCCTGCCACCCTATTTGATTATTGCAATAAATAAGTGAAAAGTACCATTTAGAATGTGGTTTTCTATGTCCTTTTTGTCTGTGTCTATACTAGGTACCCCTTATATAAGGGTGATAGCCATCCAGAGGGACCTCTCAAACAAGAAGCCACAGAACTCATTTGTGCCCTCACTGGCTTCCCTGTAATGACTGCTTTACTATTAAAGTGCTAACCTCACCCCTCGTATCTGGTTTTATTATCCTGTATCATCACCAGCTTGGGACTGACAGACCCATTAGTAATTGTATTGCTGTACAAGGTTCCACTTGTATGGTAAGGATGAACTGACCCAAAACACTGCTTCCTGCTTCTCCAGGAAGGGCCAGTTGTTATTAGTCACTTACTCCCCTCCTGCTCTATGCAACTGTTACAGCACCCCAGTCAATAGTTTGACTTTGGATGTCTGGATCATTGGTAGAAGTTTATCACTGAACACCACACAGCCAAACTACCTATTAAAGAAATGTTTTTAACTGAGGCAGTAAAAGCATGTATGATGGACTTGTAATAAACTGATTTTATTATTTATCACTGGCCTTTTTCTTTATGAACAGCTTTAGTTTTTTTGCAGAGAAGATGCACCCCCATGAACCCTTGGTATGCAGGCTCTTCCCCTACACCATGATCTCAAAATATATTTGATGTCACATTAACTCATTAAAAAATGAAAACACAGTTACTCCCCTCTTCCGAGAGTTGCTGACTTTGGAGATTGTATAATTAGAATTTGTGGTGTGGGGTCAAGTGTGGGGGTGCAAAAAGGTATGTGAAATATTAGCAGAACTTTGAATAACAAGGATGCTCTTATGAGCTTCCACTATGCTTCCAAGTATTGCCTTGGGTCAAAAGGATGTGAGAAGAGGCTCAAGGTTCACCCCACTTACTTAAATAAAACTGATATTTAGATAACTAGAGTAATGTAGAACTTCATTAGATATTTTAAATTTTGCAGACAAACAGTCTGAAGTATCTGATACTATTACTAAAGTAATTCATCAGTCTATATTTGGAAATTAAATATTTAAATATGTTTTATGTTTATAGTCATCTGCGAGGCAGACAAAAATGAACAGTTAATTTCAAATTTCAAGAGGCAGGTAATGATGGTATAGAACTAAGGATATGAAAATTGTCAGGAACTATTCTAGACTAAATCAGTGTATACATAAAGTTGTCTAGCACTGTGCTTTTTTTACATCCATGAAATCTGATTTACCTTCAGTTTTGGAAACATGGTTAAATGAATGACCTTTTCAACAGAATATTCTGAATAAGGTTATGAAGCTTTCCATTTCTCATGGCATATTTGGCCTGGAAGATACTTCTTTGATCTGAGTGTATTTATTTATTTATTTTTTTGTTTGTTTGTTTGTTTGACTGTCTGTCTATCCATCCATTTATAAAGCTATATTTGTTGTCCACTTGAGCACTGACTATTTTCAGCAGGGATCAAGAAGAAGAGTTCCTTAAGCCTTTAATACACAAATGAGGGTGAAATTCACACAGTATAAAACATGTAAAATACAGATGTCACTGGAAATAAAACTGACTGTAAGTAGGCATTAATACAAATAACAGTAATAAACAGCATAATGAACAATAAAGATAAGAAATGCCAAAAACAGCATCCAACCACTGTTCGCTTGACAGTATGCATAAACAAATAATATGACAATATAATATGACAGTTTGAACACATGAATAAAATTAACTGCAGTGTGATAAAATGTGAGGGGAAATTTGGGGGGAAGTTCTAAATGACTTGGCAAAAATGAAAGGGAAGACTTTGATAGAGGTGAGAAGAATAAACAAAAAGCTGATTACTCCAAAGCTGCAGTTGTTTGACCAGTTATTGAAGACCTACGTTTTACTCTTTACTTTAACATAGTATTGATTTTGAGCACTTCCTAATAATTAGATGATTTTAAAAACTACCAGGAAAACGTTGAGCTGACCATCTCCATCCTGTGAGTCAACACACTAAATGGGGGTGCAGAATGAAACAGGAGGGCACTGTTTATGATAATTAGACAGTGATGTACCTCTCAACCTCCTGGAACAAGAAATCTGGACAAAGCCATAAATAAAAGTGAGACAAAGGCTCAAAAATAGGAACAATTTTTAAATATTGCTCTTACAAACTTAGAAAGTTGATAGAATAACAGGTTTTGCATTAACATACATTTTATGAAGGGTATGACGACGTCTGAACACAAATGTCTGTCATTATTTCCTAACTTCAATCTTTAATGATTTGCCACTAATTTACCAGAAAACCACAATTTTATGAAAAATGGACCAAAAATATGAGGCAAAAATCTGGGCATTCTGCAAAAATGTGTACAGTTGAGAGGTATAGTGATGGCCTCTTAACCTAGCTTCATCCCCCTATTGTTTTCTCCTTTCCACTATTCCATGCTTACATATTTCTACATAATTCAACATAACATCCTTTTTGATTGCTCATTATTTCTAGCAGTCATTTAATGGAAGCTTGCTTGCTCTTCTCTATACAAATACTAAAGTTCAGTAGCACTTCCTCAGACTGGTATTCAGGTAGGTTCACATGTCTATACTAGACTAACAAGCACAAGGGACTTTTTAAGAATAGCCATGCATCCCAAATCTCTGATAGATTCTGGTACCCTTGATAACTGTAAGCAGGGTTTTGGGAGATGAAATATTTACAGGCAGGGGCCTGGGAGATTAACAATTTACAGGCTGCCTGTGTCCATTAGAGACAGGTAGCAAACCAGGCATATTATTTCCTGTTCCCCATCCAATTGTCCAAGTTACACTTCAATTGTGTTAAGGAGTAACTTTGCTTCAAATAGATGGGGAGTCTGTTCCAGAGAAAGGGGTAGTCTCTGGGATACATATCTGTCTCTCCAGCAGGTCCTATTCATATCACAGGCAAGGTTTAAGTCTTTAGAATGGGTAATTCTGGGCTGTTTGTTTTGTGGATATGCAGGAGGTACATCAGTGTGGGCTGTGACAATGTCCTGTATGCCAGGCATAGATCTCTACTCAACAGACTGTAGGAGACAGAATATAGGGATAGAGCTTTGAGGTGTTCTGCACAGGACATGTTATTTATGCCCTGCATTCTTTTAGTAAGGACTCTCTCTCTGGACATTCCACTTGTTGGATATACCTGGTTAGGTGCATACCAAAGGGGGCATTGTACTAATTGAAAGGTTTGGTGAATGATGAATACAGTGGAACGATGACCTCCTTGGACCTAGATGTCATAACTTTGTTTATAAGTTGCACAACATAGAATGATTTCCTCACTACTGTAGACATGTGATGGTCAAAGGCTAGATTACTGACTATGTGTGTCACCAAGCCCCAACTACTGAATCTACTCTTAGAGGTGTGTTGGTAATATGATAGCTACCAGGGATAGATGACTTCCCAAAGGATACTACTTTTCATTTCTTGACATTTAGTTTTGCTCCACGGCTCTGACACAAGCTATGAATACTGAAGATACTGTGTAGATCCTCACTTCATAATAATTTTTTAGATTATACTTATTGTTGAGATTATAATTTTGTACATTTCTCTCACATTTTGTATATACTTATTGTTTTTTAATTGTTTGTAATGCTACATTGTGTATATATTTATTCTTTGTAATTCAATTTTTGTAATTCAAACTGGTAATTTCTTGTACTATGGAGCATTTCTCCCCAGGCCTCCACTGAAAATGGGTTGTCATGGACCAGTGGACTTTCCTGGTAAACAAAATACAAATAAACAAATAAATAAATAAATATTTGTCTGTGTTAGCCCTTCCTGGAAATCATAAGTGCTAGTGGGGATTCTAGACTGCTCCTAAGTTGTAATCATGTACACATTTAGTTAGCCAGAGGCGCTTGACATTGGTCTTGACTTCAGAGAAGTGAATGCCAAAAAGGAGTGGTCCCAAGACTGATTCCTGAGGGACTCCACTTGTGGCTGACCTCTTTGGGAGGGTGGACTCCCCAATTCTAATTCTGGGTCCTGTCTGTGAGCCAGCTGGCTATCCACCAGGTGACATAAGGGTTTATACCTAACTTCTTGAGTTTGTCAACAATGTCTGAGTGAGGTATTGTGTCAAATGCCTTAGCAAGGTCAAGGTAGTCAGTTTGAACTGTTTGGCCCTCATCCATTGCTTTAGTAACCTTCTCGAAGAGGTCCACCTATTTGAATAGGCACGACCTACCCTTGACAAAACAAAATTGGGTAGGGTCCATTGTCTGGATGTTTCCTGTGTCATTACTGATCATTTCTACGATAATTTTGTCCATGGCTTTGCATATGAGATTAGTGAGACTTATGGGGCTGTAGTTTCCTGGGAAGCCCTTGACACTGACCTTCCAGCAGAGTTTTAAGACTACCACACCATGATCATACAGTAGTCCATGGTTTGACAATCCTCAGTACCAAAACCTATGGAACTATCCAAAGATTAGTCAGTGACACCTTTTATCCATTTATACCACCTAGGAAATACTATACAGCATACAGACTCCTATAACTACTTCTATATTATACTAGACATTGGCTTAACATTCCACTCAAATACTAAATTTACCATCAACAAAGTTCTCTGACAATTAAAATGTCTTCTAGAAATAAAGTACTGTCTGTTTCCTGACACTAATCATTCCATCAATAAAAGGCATTCTAATAGCTAAGCTGCAATATGGTTTCCCTGTTTTTGTAGTATGAACTTCAAGAAACTGTAATCTACAGGCATACATAAAAACGGTAACTTCATTAATTTAGCAGATACCAGGATACAACAGTGTTATTACTCTCTGCTAATGTATTTCCTATAGATGATTACCCTGGGCTTAGTCTGAAAACAGTGCCCTACTGTGGCCAACAAATGGTAAAAAAAAAAATAAAAATAAAATAAAACAAATAAATATATAAATAAATAAATAAAATAACATAAATGAACAGTTTCATCTTCTTTTCTGCAGGGATGAAGGTTAGCCCTTTCACAAACAAATTACCACATTGTTCATCAATAGGAATAGTGGAAAAATTGTAAATCTTAAAATCCCCCTTAATGTTGGTGACTATTTTAAAGGGTCTGTTGTTAATTTGCACATTTTCCTTATCTAGGATAGTACTACTTAATACCAATTCAATTTCTTGGGCCCCCTGTTCTACCACTGAGTTCTGTTCATTTGGGTTGGGAATTTATTCCAGGGACACCACTGGTTCCCCTGGTTCTATTGCTTCTCCCATATTCTCTCTGAACTATGGAGTGGGGGATACTCTAAAGAGTCAGTATTATTAATGTTGTTAAAGTTTGTCGTTGCCATTTGTTCATTTGTATTTGCATTGTTAGTTCTTTGTTGGATGTTTGTGTAATTATTATTTGAAAAACTTTGTGTACCCCATGCTTGTGACCCTGGAGGACTCGGGTATGCCTTCTTTCTAAATAATCTTTTCTGTCATGTTCCAATTTCTTTAACTTCCTGTTTTGTATTTGGCAGATTTGTTCATCTATACTTGAAACAAACGTGGGCATACTTATGTTTATATTTATCATAGTTCAGATTGTGTATTATCAAGTTGCCCAATTGGTTAATGTCCATAATTAATTCCTCTATTTGTTTTGAATTATGTTTAACTAATATTCCATATACTCTGCCCTATGCTCGTCAAACATGGCTAACAATTTCCTATGTAAGGGAGAGTTATTTACCAACTCTGTGGGGTAATGCCATACTCCTAATCCTTTTGGAACCCTGTTAGTTTTTACACATTCAACAAGAAATGCATTTTCTGTTTGTAACTTTTAGATTTTTAACAGTTTATAATCATACTCACTGAGTCGATCAATTATAGTTGCTCCACTCAGTAAAACCTCTTCAGTGAATGTCAAATTGTTTTGTAGTCATTCTGTAAGTTTAGGGATATTCCCAACAGCATTCCTGGTTTATGGTAATGACATGCTTCCAGTATGAGGAGGCTGGATGTTAACAAAGGTGGTCCCTCATTGAAATTTGGTTCTCAATGCAGGTTGATGTGATGGCATCATAGTATCCCTATTTTCCATGTTGTGAAATGAGTTGCTTCCTCGCTGCAGCTCCATTTAGGTAGATAGCCGGAACAGTGGTGGTGTAAAATTCCTGTGGTCCATGTTTTTATTAGCCATTTCTGCAACACCTTCAATCCATTGTGACAACTGTTCTGTTAATAAAGTCAAGTTACCAACCGTTTTATTCAACTCAAATATATCCGTTTCCTGCGATATTAGCTGGTAGCTGGTTGATGTTCCCTCAGACATAGCGGGTAGTTTGGACTTGCAGTTCTGCATGTTCTAATAATGTTTCAATAATTTTCAAGGTCAGCATTTCCTTATAACGAAACGTAAGGGCACATGATTTTTTAAAAAAGGCATTTTAATTGGCAGAACTGTATGTCATTCATAAAATCAGCATGCCTTGTGTAACATGCTTTTTAAAAGTGTGAATCAACATTTTGATTGGTGACCAGAGTGGGCTTGGCAGTCACATGTTTGCTTACGGAGTATTTAAGTGTATTATTTAACAATGGTTTTATCTGAAGAAGTTATTATTAAATAATGAAAGCACTTATCAATAAAGTTTCTCCAGCATGGCTACATTCCCTGGCTAGTATGGTTTGTCTTTTCCCTTGTAACCATTTGAAATTTCAGGACCAGTCCAACCTCCTATAGCAAGTCCTGAAACACGGAGACTGAATGACCAAAAGAATGGAATTACATATATTAAGTCCCGACATGTCAATTCTCAGAATATTCCTTTTACTCCAAGGTATGGTGATCTTGGAGTTGGTATATATAATTTCAGGAGGTATGGAGGGGCTTCCCTCCCACACTGCATGGGTATAGGGGGACCTGCCATCCGGCTCAAAGTAATTCAAAGGAGAAAAGCAATCTTCAAGATTCACTCTTCTCCTGGATTTTCGATCTTTTTTTTTTTGACTTGTCAGCACTCAGCATTTTGACAGCCATTTCAATAAGGAGCCAGCTAGCCTAGAATCTTTATTTTATCTATATTATTGATGTTCCTAATCATTATATATCACTGACTTTTTATGATTCTAACATGGGCCAAACTGCAAATCTGAGACAATGTTCAATGCATGAATCAGACAGAATACCTGCTACAGTGATATTATTCAAATGCAAAGTTTTAAAATAGGCTAGCACTTTTCCAGATGATTTACTAGTCCTGGTGGAGAATGCAATATTCTGGCTGATGCAATACAAGTACACGTGCTCATATAGTAAGGGGAAGAATGCTGAGTTGGAGAGTGACATAATGGTTAAGGTAGTTATCTCCAGTGGCGGCTCATGATATTGGACTGCAGGACTACAACCCCCCCCCCCCCCAGCTGTAAATGAAAAATGACAAAATCCTGAATTGCACACATGCGTGCTTAAAATCTTGAATCCAGACTGCTGTTTAAATAGTCCAGATCTGGGAAGAAGGCAGCAGTCTACAGAAGCCCCAGAAGTCTATGTGGTTACAACTGCATAGACTGGAAGGGGATCAGACTGCAAGGTCTGCAGTCTCGGAATGAGCACTGAGAAACAGGGAGGAAGGAGAGCCAAGAAACCAGAACTGTGTGTGAATGCATTCTGGTACCAAGAACTACTAGGATACTGTTTTAGAAGTGCAGACGGACAACAGGCACTATTGAAAATAGCATGTGCGTGTGTGTGTGTGTGTGTGTGTGTGTGTGTGTGTGTGTGTGTGTGTGTGTGTGTGTGTGTGTGTGTGTGTAATACCCCAGTTGATTTATACTGGTGGATAGAAAGAAGAACTCAGGATACCTGGTGGTGGTTAGAGAATACCTCAGGCTTGAACCTTGTACTTTGGGTGGAGGTAGCAAGAGCCTGAATTCCCTTCCTGCCATCATTTGTGAAAATTTTGCAGATTTTTGCCTCATATTTTTGTTCTGTTTTGTTCCTCATAAAATCTGTGGTTTCTGGATTTTTAATTCATTAAATAGTTGATGGTGCAATGGTAGCACTGTTGCCTCCCACCTAGAGGTTTTCTGGTTTGATTCTTGGCTGGGGTGCCTTCTGTGTGGAGTCTACATGTCTTCCCTGTGTTTCTGTGGGTTTCCTATGGGTGCACTGGTGTCCTCCCATGTTACAAAGACATGTGTCTGGAGTGTTTCTCCCTGGGCCTCTGCTGAAAATTGGCCTTTGTTCCATGTCAGAATTTCCTGGTTAGTAAATGTTAAATAAAATTGACAGGCCTTTGAATTTCAGACTTCATATTCTTCAGAAAGTACATGGTAATACAAAACCTTTTTTCTAGCAATTTTCTAAGTTTATAAGATGAATATTTGAAAATTGTCCCTATTTTTGGGACTGTATTCCCCCATTATTGGCTTCTTCCAGGTTTTTGTGCTAAGGTTGAGAGCTATGTTGAGAACTGAATTCACTGAATATGTTTGGGGGCTGTATTCCCCCATTACTGGCTTTGTCCAGGTGTTTTGTGCTAAGAGGTTGACAGCTATGGCGAGAACTGAATTTACTAAATGGTAGTCATTTAAGTTTCAGTCTTCCTGTCTTTCACAAAGCAGCTGGTTTGGCATAGTGGTATGTTGCTCTTACTGTTTTGCACAGGGTCCTGGGTTCAAGTCATGGCAGGGAAATGCATGGTGGTAACACAGCATTTTATTCTAGCAACTTTCCAAGATTGTACAAGCAATGTTTGAAATGTGTCCCTGGTTTATGGGCTTTTGTTCCCCCCACCAATAAATCTTGGCATTCTCCAGATATCTTGTGCTGCAAAGTTGAGAGAGACAGCTGAGTTTTGAGTAGATTTTACAAGGAGCTGAGAGCTGCAAGGGAAAAGAAGTTTAGTGCTGCTTATGCTAAGTCTGCTTGCATTGTTAATAGCACAACAGTTAGAGTACGTGCTTTTGATGCAGAAGGTTGTGGGTTCTACTCCCACAGTATGTAGATGCATTGCTGATACTGTACTGTGTTGTAAAGGAGGTGGATGCTGCAGTCCTTTTTGGCAAAGATACCTAGTAACTATGAACCTATCAGTTTGCCATCCATTCCCTATTGCAATATTACTACCTTATTTTTTAATGTAACATAGGCAATTTATTCCTCAAGTGCAACAGACACTTTATTTGTAGATGAAACAATGAAATATAAAGTTGTTTGCTAGCAGCAACCTCTTCATTAGTTACAGATCTCTTTAATGTGGAATTATTTAGATGACTTTTACTTCTTCAGAGATTGTGCATATTTACTGATACTGGTGGACTGTAGAAGTCTGAGTAGACATTTATGATGGAAATGTTCTGAACTCGGCAGTTATGTCATTATTAGTGCATGCATTTTGTTTTTTTGTTTACTGGAAACATGTTCAAAACAATACATTTAAAATGACCTCTGTACTGTACAACTGTACTGTATTATACAAGGAATATAATTGAATACAATCAGGAAGATGTATCAGTGAACACATGTATGTTTCGTGTGCAAGGGGCCTATGATTTGAAAACTGCCCAAAGTTTATCTGCCACTGGCAAAATGTATTTTCTTTGAAAGTGGGTTTCAATGCTGTTTCAATGAATGTGAGTTTCAAGGGCAGAGAAGTTTTAATGCTGTCTGTTTTCATTGTGGGACTGTACTGCTTTGTTTAGCAGATGTATATTAGTGTTTGTGTTGTAAAATGCAAAATAAAACTT
This sequence comes from Protopterus annectens, assembly GCF_019279795.1. Lineage (NCBI taxonomy): Eukaryota > Metazoa > Chordata > Ceratodontiformes > Protopteridae > Protopterus > Protopterus annectens. Next base: position 407,290,011 of record NC_056727.1, read on the forward strand.
TCAAATGAAATTCAAATCATTGCAGAAATAAAGCAGTATGCACATTACAGTGTTTATGGTAAATGGGGCAAAATAGCCAAGTAATGGGACACTGGAATGGCTGCAGGGGGAGGCTCCATTCAACCATGATTTTGTGAGGGGGGAAGGGCGGTAAACTCAAAGACAGCCCCGGCTGAACTATACTGTTCAGACTTTTGCAGAATGAATAGACTTTTGCTTCTTATTTATGGTTTGTTCCTCATAAAATTTGTGGTTTTCTGGCAAATAATTTAGGAATGAAGTCACTAAATAATGACAGACAGTGAGTTTCAAACTTCATAACCTTCAGAAAAAATGCATGCTAAAGCAACACCTGTTATTCTATCAACTTTCTAAGTTTATACAAGAGCAATCTTTAGTACTGTTTGTATGTTCCCCCAATATATTTGGCCTTCTCCAGATTTCCTGCATTAAGAGGTTGAGAGGTACGTGCAAATAAATCGCTTTATAGAATTAGGAATATCCAGACTTCTCAACTGTCCCCAATTTTGGCTCAAAATGTTGCACTTGCTCTAATAATCCCTCTACAAAATGGCAATTTTGGAAGAAAACGTGGAGAGTTTACAATTATAAATAACTGTAATGATCAGAGTTATAGAATATTTTTATTTCAGAAATGCATATAGATTCTATTATTTTGTTAGCTGCTCAAGTTAACAGTACTAATATTAAAAAAGTGCCCCTTCTTTGACAGGTTCCCAGCTGTATTGTGTGGTAATTTTATATTTTTGCATCACATTTTTTGGTCCGTTTTTCATAAAATTGTGGTTTTCTGGCAAAATAGTGGCAAATCATTAAAGATTGAAGTTAGAAAATAATGACAGATTTGAGTTTTAGATTTCATACCCTTCAGAAAATTCGTACTAATTTAAGACCTACTACTATTCTATTATCTTTCTAAGTTTCTTCTTCTTCTTTTTCTTTCGGCTTTTCCCAGTTAGGGGTCGCCATGGCGGTTCACCTGTCCACTCATGATTGGCAGTGGAGTTTTACAGTGTTGAGTTGCCAGCCCGGGACCCAACCTTCCACAGAAGGCACACACACACACACACACACACACACACACACACACACACACACACACACACACACACACACACACACACTCACACCTAGGGCCAATTTAGAGTGTCCAATCCACCTACTGCATGTCTTTGGGATGTGGGATGAAACCGGAGCACCTGGAGGAAACTCACGCGACCACAGGGAGGACATGCAGACTCTGCACAGAAGGCACCCCAGCCAAGGATCGAACCAGAGAACCTCTTGCTGTGAGGCGAGCAATATTTAAAAACTGTCCTTATTTTTGGGTCTTTGTCCCACTTCTATGTATTGCTTTGTCTTTCTTGCTATGAGGTTGACAGGTATGACAAATGTGCCAGAGCCATCACCGTCAGCCAGAGACATTTCAAATTGTGACATACTTGCACCCCACTCCCCCATGTAGTGACTTTGGATGTGTCCAAGCAAGGCAAGGAGCAGTTATGCAGTGTATGTGTGCAGAGTATCCCCCCGTCCAAGGTAGACACAAGTACTACAGTGGCTTTTCATCTGTCCTTGATTTTGCAGAATGTTCTGGTTTTCTGTCATATTTTTATACTGTTGATTTATGCTTCTTATTATTCAGAAAATGCATGCTGTTGCAGTGCTCTGTTGCACTGTGTTTAAGTAGCAATGCTTTAATGACCATCAGGTAAGCTTGTCTGAGATTGTAAGATGCAAGTAAACTTTAATAAGCATACTGTTAAAGAATTACCAACATTGAAAGCCTTTTGTTGTTGTCACGCAGAGAATATTTACATAACTAGATAACGTATAAGCCTTAGGTATTGAAATGCATATGGCAGTATTTGTAATAAAGGACAGGATTACAGTATTTTCAGAAGCTCATTACATTTGTTGAAGACTTAGAGCAATCTTTGCAAGTTTTACTTGTAAACTAAACAGAATACCAATTTATCATGTATTGTCTATAACCTGTGCAGTAATCCTTTAAGCAATTTATCTTGAGCTTGTTTCTTGTTTGCTGTTCATTTTTTACTTTGATCGTGTTTTCCCCATGAAACAAGTAGATAGTTGTGTCAGGCAGCAGGTCTTTTCTGGATAAGAAACATTTTTACAAGTGGGAGTATCACAAAGATTGCTACTTTCAGCATGTTTCTTGGTACTTTTATAAAGCTGAATATAAATTATAATTAGAACTGCAGTGCAAAAAGAAGTGGTTTGAGTTGAGTGCTGCTTGTTTTTTTATACTACCTCACAACCTTTTTTGTTTCCATCTATATATTAAGTAAGCTGTCATGTAGCCAATGCATTGAAATATTTTTTCCTTCTACACTTCATTTTGTCTTGATTGGACTCTCGTAACGATTGTTTGGCACCCAGGGCAGCATATTTAAAGTTCCAGTTGTTGTTTTGAGCATAGCTTCGTCCATTTCTAGTTGGCCACACCCCTGACCATTGGCCCCACACATTCAGCTGTCTCCTGCAGCCCCCCTTTGATTTGAAGTCACCAGCCACCACTGGTTATCTCACAGATGCAAATTCTGTGTTTGATTCTCATTTTTGAGGGGAAATTGGCTAGGCTTATAATGTCCCACAAGGGCAGCTAGCCTAGTGCTTACCTGTAAGTCTCACACAGTGTTTGGATCATTTACAGTGATCAAATCAGACATTGAAAAGGTTGAAATCTAATTAAAAGTTTCCTCTTAGAGGATTCTAGACTAGGCAAGTGCAAAACAGACTGCAGCAACTTTAATGCATTTGTAGGCATTGATTGGTACATTTATGATAATCTTGTTTCTTCAGTGGTCAAAGGAAAGTCACTCTTGATTAAATTAAACACTTCATGTTTTCTGTCCTAAGAAAAAATATATAGCTAAACCAGCAGTAATTTATTTATGATTATCTGAAATAACATTGATGTAAGGCTTTTTTTTAACCTGGGAAGGAATATAACCTTGAAAAAGTATGGCCACTAACCTGTTTTAACTGTGAGAATTAGCTGTAGGTAGGGTGGGTGAAGGTGGTGGCTGGTGGCTGGCCCAGCATAATCTGCATAAGAGACAATTTCCAGGTGCCACTGGTTCAGAAGAGAAGTGCCAGCACTGATTTATGAAGTTGCAATAATATCACAACTTCATAAATGAATGGCGTTACTGCATGTATGGTAACAGATAAAGCTCCACTCAGTATTGTGATAGCAATTTGCAGCAGGATTCTTGTTATAGTTGTGGCAAGCAGTTTACTAAAGTTACATTATCATTTTTTTCCCTCAACTTTAAGAAGACCCCCACTTTTTTTCTCTACAATGGGGGGGCATTCATTTGGCGAACTGCAAAGGGCACCAGACCTATTTGTGGTTCAGTAGTTTAGGGATGTGTAGCACCATAATATTTCTCTGAAAAGGTGCCCAGAAGAAATACGGTAAGAAAGAACTAAAAGCAGTGGTGCTGAAAAAGCAACTGAAAATCCTGTCGAGAGGGGACTATATTACATGAAACGGGATTATGGAATTTACTCATAAGTTATCTGCAGTGCACACTTTGATGGGACAAAGGGACAGAAAAGGATGCAAATAAGACATAAACAGCAAGTAGGAGAACATAAAGAGAAACCTCTAGTGCCTTCTCTTGCCAGGTGTAGGGTAAGAAAAAGGTAAGAAGTATGCAAAAAAGGTAATATTGTTAGTAATACTGTTGCTATCAGAACTAAATGAGTGAAAACAAGGAGAGAAGAGGTAATATAAAGCTGTGAATATTTTTTTATTTAAATAAACATAGAAATAATTGGAAACAAGAGCCAATGCTATAAGGAGAAATGGTGTAAGAATTTAGAGATATTAGGGAATACATGTTTATTTATTTTTATTTATGGGTTTGATAGCCAAGTGGATGAACTGATCTTCGGACCTTTTTCAGTCATGACCTGGGCACAATGTCACAATTACAGAAAAAAATGACTACAAGAAATACATCAACAAATATAAGCTAAATTCATTATGGTCTGTTTAACAAGATGTGCATTAGATATAATAGAATTATGCAACTATGAGATATAGAATATGCATGCACAGCAACTATGGCTAATGTAGCTTTGAAACAGAGGTGAGTTTAACATGTTCAGCATGATACAGCAATACAACAAAACTTCTTTTTTATGAGAAGGATGAGTATAACATTTTTTATCATGACGGTTTAACTTTGGTAAGGAACAATGAAGCTAAGGACCACATCATGTAGAAGATGTTTTCTTGCCCTGAAGTTTGCATAATACCTGCGGTTTAAGAAAACTTTGCACCTTTGAAACAAACCCCAGCAGCAGAAGTGCTTATTCTCTATGGTTATGAGGTGCCTTACTTAAAAACAGCTGGAACTCAGAGAAATTTGTCATTTTGCAATTAGTAATGCCAATATTTCTGCAAAGTATGACAAAACTACAGTGTCAGTGGTGCAACAGGTAGCACACTTGCCTTTGGTGCAAAAGGTTCTGGTCTTTATTCCCACACCAGCTAGAAGGATTATTTACACTACAGAGGATGCTGTTCTCCTAAGTGTGTTGTACTTTGGATGGGACATTAAAATGTGGTGCCACCTGTTTGAGTCAGTGGTAACTCAGCTGGATGTAAACAATCCCACAGCACCTATTGGAAATGTCCCCTATTAGCATAAATACCACAATGGGTATCCCCTAAAAAATGGTCACTAGCCTAGCAGGACTAACCCAGTCAACAAAGGATAAATAAAGCTCAAAAATTTTGCCCCAGTCAGCATCTGAAGTCCACTTGAAATTTCTGGATAGAGTCTGTAAAATATAGAGACAAACACAGAACAGACAAATGCAAAGCATCCAGACAAGAACACAAAGGTAATGCTAAAATCACTGAATAACCTTGAGTACCACTTAGGAATTTTCTGGTAATGGACAACTAAAAGAATGCTTACTGAGTGATGATAAAAAGGCCAGCAGTATGCATCTCTCATCACACCATCAGCTATCTGCAACAGTTTGTAATTTAGTAGTTTAGCAGAAAAATCAGGCTGAGGGCTATATGCCACAATGGCTATGGTTTAATTAAAGTGCTTTAAATATGCAGCACAGGAATGAAAGAGTTCTGCAAATCAGCTGTGTAGCAGCCTTCACATAGCATCCCAGTAAACTGTACTAAAATAATACATGGCACATACAGCTGATATGGAGGAATATAAGGCATGATCACAATAGTGTTGAAATACAGTGTTCACCTATATTTGGGATAAAAGATTACAAAGTAAGAGTGTTTGCTTCAGAAAAAAAAATCATTAAAGTCATCAGCTTGCAAGGATGCATTAACACTCTACACATCATCAACTATAAATGATTTATATACATTATTATATAAAAGAGAAGATGCTGTGGATAAATATATGAGCAGCAAAATGCACTATTCCCAAATAAAAATAAGCATCCTAAGACGTTTAGCAAAAAAGTGGATGCAAATAAAGAAAGTGAAAAAGAAAATGGGGTAATCTATATGAAGTGACTGTGCTAGCACAAACATGTCAATGAATCCGAGCAAACAACCATAAGGCCTAAATGGAAGAAAACCAAAACTAAAATACTGTGAATGTAGCAGGAAGACAATATAGGGAGAAAAACATGATCCTAAGAGAAATTACAGCAAAGTGGATGACTGAATTAATTAAGGAAATTCTAACATTTCAAGCTGCCTTCAGGAAATGTATAAAACACAGTGATGATACCCTAACAAATTAGAGGGGTAATTAGGATATCACTTTACCAGGACTGCATGCTTTAGTCAAGTGCAGCATACAGGGTACATAAAAGGCAGATATCCCAGGAAAAGGAGAGAATAAATACAGAAACCGAAACTGTAGAAACAACAAAGCAAAGCTCAATAAAATGTAGAGAGCCAGAAACATTAACAAATGGGTTGAAATAAGTACTTGTATAATACTTTATAGTCCTCAAAATAGCACCTGGAATTTAGGGTATATGTTTGAACTGATTCTGTATTAGAACACAACCAAAGAAACTTAAGGTGAGTGAGTTATGGTGTAGTCAAACAGAAACCAAGATATGCAACTGAAGGATGATCACTTATTTAGGGAAATGATAACAAAACATTCTTTGCACACTGTGACTTCCCTGCACTGGCCCAGTAATCAAGAAGCCACAATCCTCACCACTAGTACCAGTGAGGGACCTACACATGGAAGGATGACAAGTACACACACAGTAAAGTGCAATTTCCCTTAAGAGCACACAGAGATCACAGTCAGTCTGGGGATGGTTTCTACCTCTTTCTCCAGATCCCCAGTAAGACTCCCCACTGGCACAGCTATAGGGTTGAGATCTTAGCAGAGCCAAAACCTCCAGCATCCTCTCGGTCCAACAAGTGCTTCATGTCCTTGCCCAAGTAGCTGACACATACACACACTCTTTAAGATTTGATTTATTTACAAACACACAGACACCACTGGGGAAAGGCTGGCACAGTTTTACTAGCTATGCCCTCTTCTGCCCAGACTATAAGGTAGTTATCACTGCCACCAACCATTACTTATCAGCTACTCTAAGGCCCTAACAAAGGGTGCCCAATCCTGCTGTGTAATGTTGCTATTATCCAAATGGTAAGTGTGATCAAGACCAAGGCTATTTAGCAGTGGTCTGTACAGTGTCACCAAATACATATGCAAGTACTCTAAGAGCTAAAATATGTCTCACAAATATCAGCTACAAAGATAGGTTTAAATATATTTAATAATAAATAATAAAAGAACAAGACAATACTCAATCAACACAGTAACTACAGAGTTCAGAATCATAGGAAATATTTTAAAACAACATTGCAGGACAGTCTCAAATAAATACAGAAAACATCTAAACAAATCTTTACTATATTCCTATCTATCTGTAAAAGAAATACTATGCCTACATTTTACTTACAGAGCAACACACAGACAGAAGTGCTGAATGGATGTTTCTAGGCTCAAGACAAGATACAAAATACATAGTCTTTCTCTGAGACAGTTCTTAAATTACTATCAAGCATTACTGATGGGTCAACTTGGTTGACATCACTCTTTGTCACCTGCCTTCAGTTCCCAGGCTAACAGATACCAACAGAATTTTATCACCTCGGTGTGAGAAGTACATATCTCTCAGATGTGCAGCTGCTAGGAAGCAATAAAACACTTTACATTTTAAACATATTAATTAAAATTACTTTCAAGACAATAGAAAAATTTATAGCTCTAGACACTGCGTCTGCTTGCTGCATTGAAACTGAGAGGACACAATTGCAAAACGTTTTGATTCCAACTTATTTTCTTGGCATTGCTTACTGTATTGAAACTGAAAGAACACAGTTGTAAAACATTTTGATTCCAACTTATTTTCTTAAAGTTTTGCAAGTTAACTCTGTATGTTCCAGATTCTGCTATTAAAACATACATTTACACAGGTATATAGTTTATATACATGTCTGTTCTTTTCCAGTAGAGTATACTGTTGTTACCTTCTTGAAGCTCGGTACATAACATACAGTTCTGTATAAATCATAGCAATATTCACAAATGACATAGAGTTATTTACAAAATTCCAGCTAGCTGGGCTGCCAGCAACACACACATGATAAGAAAAAACACTTGTTTCTAAACAACGGGCCAGGATCTCAGCTTTTCGGTGGCACATTAATCCAAAGTTCACAAAAATGAAAATTATCCCCCTAAATTCATTTACATTCCAGTCATATCACAACAACCAATACTGATCTTGTGTCCTAATAGATACCATTAGTAATCTAACAGAAATTATACATCGCCTCTACCTGTATCAAAGCTTAACCTATTATTAATTCTGGAAAATCTATTACAGATTCTTATTTTATATGCTAAACACCATAAACTGGTCTTAGCTGGTGATATTAATCTAGACTTTGAATGCCAAACTGAAAAGACTTTTTAATAACTTTAATATAAAGGACTAAAGATGACACCAGACAATGCCAGAACAAAATACAATCTCTACACCAGATGTTTTGAAAACTAGTGTACCACGGTATATATATATATATATATATATATATATATATATATATATATATATATATATATATATATTCCCTGCAAATACTTTCTAACTCTTTAAATGATAACAATACTTTCCTTTCTCCACGGGATTGTAAAATACCTTAATCCCACCAGTACTCCTGTAATTGTGTCATACTGTTACCAAATCCTCAGAAGAAATGCTACACAACTTTAAGTACTATTGACTGGAATCCTGTATATACAGCTAACAACTCCAATTTAGGAGTTTCTACCTAAAATCCAAGACAAGCTTTTTATACTGAAAGCTTAAAAGCTTCAATGCAAGTCAAACCCATGGATTGCTACGTAGTTAATCCACTATAAAACAAACAGAGAAAACATGGAACATTTGGAAAGACGACTTTATTTATTCAGACGAGCATACCACCTACAAAGCTTTGAAGAAAATAACAAGAATCAGTACCAGTAAAGCCAACGTTGCTTACTGCAAGTCAGTCCAGTTGAACTCACTTAACTAACCACGTATTTTCTTGCAAACTATCAAACAACTTGTCTCTCCAAAAATTTCCCCTAAACAAAATGCAAGTAGTATGACATTCCTAGACGTATTAAATGATGTCAGCAAAAAATGTTCTCTGACATCTAGTCTCCTGCTTGTCAAAGGTCCTTACATCAACTTCTCTCACACTCTGCATGCTCTTTCAAACCTATTACTGAAAAGGAGGTGAAAGAACTCTGTAACTGTATACATAAAACCTATAACCCAGATTTCCATCTAATTCACTCATTAATTTATAAACTAGTAAGACAGAAACTTTGCAAACCACTAGATCACATCTTCAGTCTTTCCTTAATGTCTATAGCTATACATAACCAATTTGAGCATGAAACCATGCAAGCCTTTCCTAAACTCTCTGTGTCACAAACAACTAATGATTTTATGGCCTATTGCAAAGGCTGATTTGTGACCAACACACATGAAAAGTTCATTATATTCAAATTCTGGAATACTTCAGAAATATGACATTACTCAGCAACAGCATGTTTCAGGAAAAAAATCTAACAGAATGAACATGTTATACTATTTTACAAATGATATATACAATATGGATGACTAACAGATGTCTTTGTAAACCCCAGAAGAGCTTTTAGAGCTGCAACTCATGCCATGCTTCTACAAAAATATACTACTATATCTTTTCAGCATAGGTATGTTCTTGGTTTGAGAGTTATCTAGAAAAAAGATTATTCACTTTTTTTTAGCAAATGGAGTAAGAGCTGACATAAGCAAACTAAACATCACTGTTCTGCTAGGTTTAGTACTTGGGCTCTTACAATTTTCCATTTTTATTAACAATCTCATTTGGATCTTCCACATCTAAACTGCATGCTGTACCTGGGTGCCATCTTATTTAGTTGATCTGGTATTTGTGCTACTGAAATTACCTTAGCACTACAAAATTATTTCTCACTTTTAGTGGCTATAAGACAATAGCCTGATATTAAACTCCCTGGCATCCACAGTCAATATTCCATGTGCAACTCCTCACGTACTATGCTTTATGGATCACAAAATAAACTAGCCAACAGTGAAAGAATATTTACAAAGATTTCTCCTAAAGGCAGGGAAACACAACTTGCAAAATTTCATAAAATAGCTATGAGTATTACTTCAATGTGCTAGCTTTGATTGCTTTTGTAAGTCCATCTGGGTATGACACTTTCTTTTCTGCATCTTCCTTTGTCCTCTTTTTGAAATTCTAAGCTCTATGACTTTCATATTATATTCATTTTGCAATATATCAAATTATTATTTTTTTCTTCTCTTTCTCCTGTCTTTGTTGTTTTCATATTCACCAGCTGTTCTCCACTTTAATACTCTATGTCATCCTGCCAACTATGCATGCTTTACTTGTTACTGCTTTAGTTTACAAAACTTTTTATATTATTGTTTTCATTGTTAGCCCTTCATTTTCGTTAATGCATATTGTATTGTATTGTAACATAGTGCTTGTCTTGTATATCTGTTACATTGTTTTGTTTGCTGCCTTCTTGGCACTGGCCATTTGTGAACAGTATCTTTGGGCCAGTGTACCAACCTGGCCAACAGATTGTAAAACAAGCAAACAAACACAAATAAATAAAATAAAAGTAACATTAACTGAAGAAATGTAAACAATGGATGCTTTACAATTGTAAAGAGTAAGAAAATACGGTCACTTTACATGAAGATCATAGCAGATGAGTTAGGATCCCATTTTAGGAAATTAAGATTATTGGTCTTGCAGTGTAGTATTGATGTGGAGTAGTGTGTTCATAGGTTCACAGGTTCTTACTAAGCTTACACACAATGGAACCACTGAGAAGTTCAGCTACATCACACCATTTGGAAGTTCACCTACATCACTCTGTACTATTGAAACTCTAACAGTGTCCTCCATTAAGCATATTTTTCCCAAATATCCGTGATGAAATTTGCAATAACCCCACTAATCATCCAGAGTGGTTATAAGGATTGCTAGGGAAGTACACTGCTGGATATGTAAGAGCAGAATATTCCAGAAATGGGGTATACATTTGATTAGCTACCAACCCACCATCTGGTGTTATTAATGTGGTGTATAGATTTAAATCTCTAAAGCAAGTTTGATTTACCATTTATTATGTATATTTGAAGGAGTTATTCATACCATGGAAGGTTAAGTATAGCTCACCCCATAGGAGCTAGTATTTTTTTTCAACCCCTCCAACAGCTATCATCTGCCACCAAGTCCTTGCCTTGTTCACTGGGCCTACTGGACCTGCTTTAGCCTCTCCTGGTCTCTACCATATCCTACTCCCTCTTAGTCCCACTAGTGCCTGTGCCACTAGATGAACACAGGTCATCTGGGGCTCAGGCAGTTCTTTATCCCTCTATGCAAATAGTCTACTGTTTCTGATTATTCATAGTTATTCATTTTATTTTATATTGAATCATGCATATTCATTAACTGATTCATAACTGTTTCTGAAGCTTTTCTTCCTTGAACTCTGTTGAAAATAGCCATTGGTTTACTGGACATGCCTGTCATCAGTAATTATAAATACTAAAACAAATTAGGATTTGTAGGGTTAAGACTGAGTCAGTCATAAATGGAAAAATAATTAGAATGCTTATTTTTAATACAAAATGTGTCCAACTCAGTGCAGATATATTCATTCTGAATAGAAAAAGGAATAACATTAATATCATCCACTGAATAAAATGCACTGGCAGCTGTGAAGTCTAAAACAGTAAAAGAATAATAATTAAAATAGGATGCCAACTCAGTCTCTTAACAGTTTAATTCTCTTAAGGGGTTATTGCTTACGTGTAGCATACACTGTATCACAGGAGATCATATAAGTGCCACTGATCCTTTTTGTACATCCTACAAGCTTTGTTATTGATCTGATATTTTCTGTAAATGTTACTTTCATTGCTATTTACCTTTGACACTTTTGAATATGACATTTGTAACTACTACATTGCTTACTATATTTAGCTAAAAGAATTCTTTAATCCTAAATCGAAGGCAATAGCATAGCTCTTGCTCATTAGTTTAGAACAGCGACAATTTAATAGTACCTAACCTGGTAGAGATAGTATCAGCAAATATTTAACACTTTCATGATTTTTCTAAAACACAAAATAATTTGCTACATTTTTATTAGTAGTTTGGTAACTAAAAAACATACATTATTCCATTTGGTAACTACAGATGTTACTTTTCCAAATTTATTTTATCATAGCTATGGCTGTCAAAAGATTCTGCCATTGCAGAGAATAACAGAATAGTTGATAAATCTAACACTAGTTCGGTATGTAACCCAAGAAATGTGCTTCAGAACTTGCAATTGTTTTCATATTCTCAGTATGTCCATATATAACTAGTAATTTTCCAAGTGAAAAAGGGAAAACTAGATGCTGTGATCTCTTTCTGATGGTGACCTAGAAGCAATAAGGGAAGCTAAAATTTTTGTTAGTCATATGGCACGCAGATGCATGTTAAGAAATTGAACCCCGAGTTACTGTATCTAAAGCACATTTATAGCTCACAGCTTTTATCTTCTGTCATTGTAACAGAAAACATATTTATCAAGCTCCAGTTTAGCTGACAGAAACTAGCAGATTTTGTATATTTGAGTGGCACACTTCCTCTGTGAAAATCCATTCAAAGTGCACACTATACTGGTTAAACTATATATCTTACTTAATTCAGAAATTGCTTACTCATTCCATAGAACTGATAGGAGATGGGATGGTGGTGACATCATTATATATTTTTTCCAAAATATTTTATTTTTGTAACTGATATTTATGATCCAGTTAAGAAGACACCAGCATAAACTAGATTGTACATAAAGGTATGCATCACACACAAAACAGCAAAACTGAAGTAGTCTACAGATGTACAGTAAAGGCTACATTTATAGTGGGCATGGTGAAGGGCAGTTACTCCAGATCATGTTTTAATAAAATTAACTAGTTCTAATTTGCTATTTCCCATATTTCAAAGTTTGTGTTATATTCATTTAGCTGATAACTAGCAAGTCTGCTTCTACATTGTTTTACTTAGATTGCAATGTAGAACTGTAGCAAAGCAAGGCCTTCTTACAACATGTTATAAGGCCAAGGACAATGTTAAACAAATGTAGCTGGATAACACAGGCAGAAAGGATATACCCATTAATGGAAATACACAAATGGTTGCACTGATGTCAATTAACAGTATTAGTAAGGTTTGCAAGTTAACATTATGTATGGACATGGTGAGAAATAGATGCAGTAGCAAGTTCTGAAGCACTTGTTTTGGAACAATCATAATCACATTTCCTTGTGTTGCATACTGTACCAGTCTAAGGCATTCAGAAGAAGTCACTCCAAGGAAATTCCACAATCTATAAGATGCATTAGCCTTGCAGCTGATTATATTAAGTAAGGGGGACATTAAGGGGGCTTTGGCCCCCATATAAAAATCTGAGCTGACAATATACTTCAGATTTTTTTCAAATTCAAGCAGAATTCGAACAAATATAAATTACATATTTGTCATACAAGCCAAATAAATACATTTTGTATTCCCTTACCTCCCACATCACCTGGTATATATATGTCCGCTCTCAGTTTACTAATGTTTTCATTTGGTTAGCATATTTCCAAATGCAAGACTTTTCTGCTGTTCTACTGGATGTGGCATGACAGATAGGAGGCCAAGCGACAGACTGCTGAAAACTGCAGAATATATGGCTAGTCATCGGTCACAGGCAGTCTGTAACCCAGTAAAGGAACTAACGATGCTGCCACGCTGTTTAAGTAAAAAGTATCAATGATTTACATATTTATAAAACCTACAGAGTATACTCTCAGATGCCCTGTATATAAATGGATAGAAAAAATGGAAGTTTCTTTGAAAGCTTCCTGAGAGTACAACTACATTGTACTCAAAACTTTCTTTTTTTTGTGAAACTTACACATTATACAGAAATTAGTAGAATAAGCATGGCCACACAAAGCTTCCTGTATCTCAGCAAAAAACTGTTCTGGAATTTTGCACACACAAGTCACATGCAGATGTGTCCTTGTCTCTAAACCAGGCCAATGTCAAATGAAGGAAGGCAGCCTTTTATTGCTGTTAGCAAAAGTCCCACTCCAACACAGTAAGTGACAGAGTATTATCTTGTTTAACCCTTTTGGTTCATAATAAATGTGCACCTTTATGCAGGTAGGTAGTGCTATTATTGTTCTTTAGAAACCACAATAAATTATATAATGTGGACACCAATAAATTACAGAAGAAATGGAGTTTTTCTTTCCTTCTTTCTCCATACCTTACTGATTATATAACACCATTTTAGGCTTGATTTACTTCTTCTCACAATTTCCTGAATCCCTCTCATAACATGTGATTTCTCAAGCCATCTAGTACACAGACAACAGCAGTACACGACAAGCATACTAGTGGCATAAATAATTTAAAGAAAGAGTGCACACATCTTACAACTCTTTTTTTCTAATGCAAAAGTAAATTACCTTGTATTATAAAATGTTGTGATACAATTCAATAAAGTCTGCAGATTTTACACCGTCTGATAACATGCTTGTATTTTTTCATCATTTTTGTCACTCTGTGTTTTTAAGCATGCTTTTCTGAGTAGTATCCTACATTCAGACTGGAAGCAGGAAGAGTTCTATGCTATTTGCTATTCAAATGTTATGCTAATTAGATATGCAGATTTTTAGCTGGATGTTCCTATTTTTCAAGGGACTTTGTTCCTGTTCCTGCAGGTTGAGAGGTACATATGATAAGATGGTACCAGAGTGAGTGGATGAGTCTGCGTGCCAGTCTTCTCAGCACAGATTTAGCAGCTGGTTCTAGCATAACTCTGAATAAAACAATCAGCAGTTTAGCTTCTGATTGATATGGATGCTTTTTGGGTGTTATTAATTAGGAATACAGCTTTGTTTTATCTAAACAGCTTTTGTGGATTAAAAGTGCAAACAATTGTAGACAAAGAAGTGAGTCAGCAATCTCCATTGGCACCATGGAGATTTACTTTATGCTTCCCTTTCAATTACATGTTGCAATTGTATTTGGAAATCTGTAGCATTTTCATATTTTTGAACAATGGTGAAAAGCAAGGTGAATTGATCAGCAATATGTATAAAATAAGCAATTTGGATGGAAGAGATCCCCACTATTTTCACCAGATGAGAATACAATAAAAAGGAGATATCATCTCCATGACTATAGCGTGAATGCCAGTTAAATGTTTACACAGAGCTCAATGTAATCATTAATTGTGAAAGTTTTCACAGGTTAGGGCTGGAGGCCTCTAGCATATCATAGAGTAGTATTACCCATTTTAGATGTTCTCACTTAACTTCTAAAGAACCTGCAGTGCTAATTCCGACTACACCAAAGAAAGTGTTACCATTTTGTGTACTTCAATTAGTAATTTGCAAGCAGTATTGCATGAATTAAAAATTCACGTCGGAGTTTAGAATTACACTTTTCTGAATATGGAAAAAGAATCTAAAACCCAAAAGAATTTCCCATCAATATGCTATGTGGGCATCTATATCATGACATCGACAGCTTAGGTTGTCGAATCTTAAAACATCGATACCTAAGCGTCGAAAGCTAACAATAGCGAACAGCCACATCATCAAATTCTCTCCTCGGGAAAGAATTCAGGTGGCCATCAGTAAACAAAATAAAGAAACACACCCAAACGTAGTGGGGACGCTCCCCACACCTCCTGATGTGGAGGGCTTTGCCCCCACACCCCCCCAACTAAATATACCAACTCCAAGATCGCTCTACATTGGGGAAAGGGCAAATCCCCGATAACAGCAAAGTGAATTCTTTCCCGAGGAAAGAATTAGATGATGTGGTCATTCACTATTGTAAGTGTTCGACACTTAGGTGTCGATGATTAAGCATTTGACAACCTAAGCTGTCGACAATTCAGTAGGAACCCCTATGTGGCATTAACCAGTCTGACATTCTCACTAAGTCCTAAAAAAAGAAACCTGTTATTCCTAGAAGGTAGAATTGGGAGAGACAATCTGATAATTAGGGCTTAGTTGAAGATTATCCTAATTTTTGGCCCTTGTGTTTTGTGTAAGCATTACTTCTTAGAGATGGGCAGAATGAGGGACATGGGTACTAAACAAGGGGTGATTTTGTGTTCTCCCATCCATTTTCAAAATTACATTTGAATAGAGCAAGAAAAGGTCTTTGCTGAGGACTCTGCTTGTGACTGGCATCTTTGTAGAGGTAGAGTCCCAAATTCTAACTTCCTGGGTCCTGTCTGTGTGCCAGTTGGCTATCCACCTGGTGACATATGGGTTTGTACCTAAACTCTTGAGTTTCTTAACAATGCCTGAGTGGGGTATTGTGTCAAATGCCTTGGCCAGGTCAAGTTAGGTAGTGTGAACCATTTTGACCTCATCCATTGCTTTGCTGACCTTCTCAAAGAAGTCCATCAGGTTGAGTAGGCATGACCTGCCCTTGACAAAACCAAACTGGGTTGGATCCACTGTCTGAAGATTTACTATATCACTGTTGATCATTTCCATGATAATTCTTTCCACGGCTTTACATATAAGACTAGTGAGACTTATGGGTCTGTAGTTTCCAGGGTCTGTAGATGGCCCACCTTTGTGCTGAGGGATGACTGTTGCTGTTCTCCATTCATGAGGCACAAAGCCTGTTTGGAGGCTACAATTAAATAGCAATTCCAGACAACCTGATAGGTCATGTTTCATGCTATTTAAAAGGCATGCTTGCATATTGTCTGAGGCCACTGATGCAGTGTTCTTGGCCTTAGAGACAGCATTAAGGACACCTTCCTTGGTGATAGTAGAGGGAGGTATATTTGAAGGCATTTCCTCAGAGAAGGTTGAGGGGGAGAGGGAGTAAAGGTGGAGTTGAATTTATCAGCCAGTAGTTTTGCTATAGCTTCTGGCTCACTATAGGTGACTCCATTTACAATGAGCTCTGCACACAACTATGTATTGCCTTTGAGGTTGTGGACAAAGTTAAAGAATGCCTTGTGGTTGTCCTTGACCTGGGAGGCCAACTGTACCTCAAATTTGGCTTTGGTAAACTTTATTTGTCCTCTGCATTGCTTGTTTAGTTTGATGAGAGTGCTTTTATCCTGCTGGGTGCTGCACCTCCTAATTTTGCCATGATTTTCTTCCTTCTGTTATACAGCCTATTGATTTTCTGCCTCTATGCAGCTATTAACATGCTTGTCTAGGGTTTCTGTGAACAGTTCTGTGTAAGCAGCAGTGTTCTCAGGGTTTATGAGGGCTTGACATTTTGCCAAGTTATCACTTAATAGTAGAAAGTTAGCCATAGAGTAATTCCTGAATATTCCAGGTTTAGCTGGGGGTCCAGGTTTAATTTTTACTTCAAAGGAGACCATTTTGTGGTCTGACCTTACTAGGAAAGACATTACAGTAGGGGGTGTGTCGCACTCTCCCATATTAGTGAGGACCACATCCAGTATGGTTGCACCCCTGGTTGGTGTATTGACAATCTGGTCCAGGGAGTTTGTGTTTACAAAATCTAGAAATCTCTGTCCCTGTACAATTGGTGTCATATAGGATTCCCAGTTAATAGTGCAGTAATTAAATTCACCTGTGAATATTGTATTGAGTTGCATGGTGAGTGTTACCAATAAGTTTAAATACATGGTATGGGTTTTCTGGGTCATAAAGGGAGACCTATAGTTTGCAAGGAAGAGGTACTGGATTTTGCCTATGGTGATTTGAACATGGAGTAGCTCAAGTGCATTGTCCTGTTTGACCAGCCTTGAGGTATATTTATTTTTGATGTAAATCGAGACACTTCCACCTTTAGTCCTTTTCTGTGTAGTAGCTGATCTAAATGTGTGGAAGGCATTATAACTTTGCACTGCTGGTGTGCTCTCCGCGGCCTTAAACCATGTCTCAGTGACTGCCAGATGTCAGCATTCTCTAGGGTGAAGAGAGCTTCTAGGGAGTGGAGTTTTTTGTTTAGACTCCTAGCATTGAGCAGTAATGCCTTTAGATTTTCTTGGTTTTGGTTTGCTACATCAGAAGTACTTTTAGTTTAGCATTGCCTAAAAAGGCACTATGGGAGAAGACAATGTTTTCACTAATATCCAAAAGCCTAGAGGGGGAGATATGCAAACCATCTCTGGCAAAGCAGAATGGTCTGTTGACAATCTCCTTCCATGATGACAAATATTGCACCCCCTTAGAATGACACCAGAAACTAAGCCAATTATTAAAGTCAGTCATCTTTTGTTCGTATTGTGGCATCATCCTTGGAGAAGGTGAAATGCTCCTCAGTGCTCGGCTCATACCAGCCTGAGACACATATTCTGAGAGCTCCATGACGTCTCTCTTCATATAGTCTAGTGAGATACATCTCAGGTCATTCACACCCACATGCACTATGGCTGAGTCATACAGGTGCTTGGGGTCCAATAACCTGAGTGCATGTGGTGGAACCTAGCCCTTGATAAGAAACTGACAGTGACTTTCTCCTTCCTCAGCATGGTGAGAGGGACATCAGTGTGTTTCATGACAGAGTCTCCAATGACCAGAATGTTCATATGTGTGGTGGCTTGCCTTATGGACTTAGAAGTAGAGGCTCCATGAGATGTGGCTCTATGTGTTGATGTGGGTGTTGTTTAGAAAGAGTGCATTTCGGACAGCTGAGGCTATTTGTTATGTGTACTTCATCTAGGAGGTCTTTTGGGGATTAGGAATGTTACATTTGAGCACCTCAGCATATGTGGGTCTATATGCCTGCTTTGAATTGTGTGTGATGGGTGTAGCATGTGGACTACTGGCAACCTTATTGAGATTAGCATTACTTTTATGTGAGAGCTTTGCATCCAGAGACATTGTGTAAATACATCTCTCGCATACCATATCGGTTTGTTTGAGAATTAACTGTCTGTCAGTAAACATAATGCAATTTCTACATTACCTCAGGATGCCCATATCCACCAAGCTGGTAATGGAGATAGTGAGAGAGTTCATATCCATTGCAACAGATGATTTTTTTTTTGTTGATTAGACAGCTGGAGTGAGAATATAAAGCAATGTCAGAGGTATCCAGCTTGCAACTCTGGAGACAGTACTTGTTACTGCAAACTACTTGTCCTGTGTGCAACTAGGTACTGGTAAAATTTCAATCATGCTTTCACAGGAAAATGTCACTGATGGTGTCTGTGTCTACACAGGGCACTGCCAAACACTTGAGGGGAAACTAATATGTAGACCCTGAAAATTTGAGGATGAAGTATTTAGGCGGATATTCTCAAGTTAGAAACAAATCAAGCAGTACTTACTAAAAACAAAGAATTACCTTGTTAAGAATGATGAAAAGAGGAGACTCGCATGAATAGCTACTGCCTGGCTACTACTAGGGCAGGTTTCACCACAGCTTCACTCTGCTGTGATATAATGCTCCTTTGCTTCTTCTCTCAACAGAAGCAAATCATTAGCACCAATCCCAAGATGAGAAACAGACCACAGCCTGTTTGGTGATCCACTCCTGCCCCAGGTGATGCAAGGATCTGTAGGCTTGTTGTAGCCTTTTCCGAGTAGCTGCCTTGAATAGCAGCCAGACTAATCAAGAACATCTCACTGCCCAACCAGAAAGAGTCAGGAATCAATGCACTCTGCATCTTTTCTCACCAGGAGAAGAATATAAGCACAAATTCTAAGCTGTCACCTATAAAGCAGTTATTAGGTTTTCTGGTGATCAGCATTCTCCAGGAAATAATGTCCCGATGATCCTTCTCTCATCAGGGAAAAAAAGAAGCACTAATCCCAAGATGACTACTGAGAGGTGGAATGTGGGCTCTCCAATAACTGGTGGTCTTGCAATAGATGTTTAAAGGTGAGGTGAAAAAATGGGTTTATATCCTAAGCACTGCAGTGTGCACTAACAGTTAGATATGAAAAAAAGGGGGAAACTTAAGATTTAGCTGTCTAAGTGGAGAGCCACTAATTTTAAAAGAGCAAGATAGATTGAAAGGAGGTGGGTACTTTTGTATTCTGGTTCTATGGAATACAGTGGGATGTCCAATAAATTTAAATATTTAAAGGGGAATGATTTTACCAAATTATGATTTTGTTCTTACTCGCAACAGCCAGTGAAGGGGAGAGGGAGGGAGATATAAGGTCAAAGTAACATAAGAGGCAGGCAACTAGAAACTTTGCTAGAAATGTTGCTAGGGTGTCACTTCATAGTAGGAAGATTGCTTTAGAATAATTCCTAAAAGTTCCAGGGTTAGGTGGGGTCCCAACTTTTATTCTTCATTTCAAAGGAGATAGCTTTATTGTCAGACCTGACCACTGAGGATATTACACTGGGGGGGGGGGGTGCAGCATTCTCCCATGTTTGTGAGGACCATTACAAGGATGTTAGCACCCTTAGTGGGGTGTATGGACTAGCTGATTCATAGTGTTTGTGTTTACAAAGCCCAGGAATCTCTGACCCTGCATGTTTTGCTCTGTGTATTATTCCCATTCTACAGCACTGTAGTTAGTCACATATGAATATGGTGGTGGGTTGAACAGGGCGTGTCTCCCGTACATTTAAGTGTGTGCTATGGGTTTCCTGAGTCATACAAGGTGATCTGTAGCTTGCAAGGATGTGATCTGGGTCCTTACCTGTGGTAGTTTGGATGTGGAGATGCATAAGCATGTCCTATTGATTGACTAGCCTTGAGCTGTGTTTGTTTTTGCTGTAAGTTATGACACCTCCTCCTTTTGTTTATTACAGTGCAGTAGCCAGTCTAAATGTATGGAAGGCATTGAAGCCTTGCACTGCTGGGATCTTCTATATGTCCGTTCTGATTGTATAGTAGTAGGAATTGTGGGTTAAGTTGTAAAACTGAAAAATAGCTATCAGTATATTACAGTAATTACTAATTATGGAACAAAGTTCTCTGAGGCAAACTGCAAATAACCAATGAAAAGTTGGTAGGGAAAAATGTAGTCATGTTTTTTTTCTAGAGTAGGAATTCTCTAAGAAAATCTTACTGACCATAGCACCCCATTTATTTCCATAGTGATACATTAAATTTGCCAAAGTTTTAAGGTAAAACAGCTAATGGTTGCTGCATACCACTATCAGAAAGATGGGCCAGATAACTACTTTAATTAAACTGTGAAGTTTATGTTATAAAAGCCTAAAGGTTCTGGTAGGAAAACCTAGGATCATCTGGTGCAGTATATTTCTTTTTTTTTTTTCTTCAGTAAAGTACCCTAAGCCTTAACTTGATTTACATCTTTTGAATTGATGTATGGCAGACATCCCTGAGGCTTGCTAGATATAACAATAGAAATATGTGAGGAAGAAAACACTCCATTTAAAAGTATGATGGGACATTTTTATGGATTTGTAGAACAGATTAACAAATGTAATGTGTAATAAGACAACATATTGAGAGTGGGGAGCAAGCATAACAAACAATATATTAAAGATATGATCAACTTAGAGAGCTCACACCAGGAGATAAGGTACTTGTATTAGTATCCACCACTTGAAGTTTCTTGAAATGTGGCAAGGCCCTTTGAAGTGAAACAGAAAGTAAGTGAAGTGAATTATAAAATTAAAAAACTGGGAAAAAGGAAGCCATTGCAGTTGTACCACATAAATGTTCTAAAATCATGGAAAGAAATTGAAATTTCTATAGTATGTTTATAGGGGAAGTTACAGTTCCCACGTCATATCTCGAAGTTAGAATAGGGGAGACACTATTTCAGTCTCAGAAAAGAGAAATGAAAGAATTTGAGGAAAGAAAAAATACTCTCAGAGTCATCTGTTTAAATCAGTTTAAGTCAGCACAACACAGACTTTGTGCCAGCACAGGAAGTATATTACTTGAATACCACCATTCCAGCACGAAGCAGTTAGAAACAAAATACAAAATAATTAGTGGGCTTGGGAGTTATAGAATTTCCGATGGAGAATAATATTTCCAGTCTACCGGCCTCTAATCCTTACAGGTCTAAAAGGTTTTGCAATAACCTCAGGAAGCTTAACAGCATATCTAAATTTGATTCATATCCCATGCCCAAAAGGAAGAATCGACTGAGACTTTGAGCAAGGATAGACTGCTGTCCACTTAAGACTTAAAAAAAAGGGTATTGGCAAATCCAACAAGTCCCAGGTGCTAATGAGAAAAATGACATTCTGTAGAGTGTAGCCTTCTGATCTACATAGAGCACCTGTAATCCTCTAGAAGTTGATGGACCAAATTCTTAGACCCCACTTTAACTGTGCAGCACCCTACTTCGATTATGTAATACTCACTGAAGATTTGGAAAGCCATCAACAATAAGTTCCAGACATTTTAAAGTCTATGTGACAAGTTGATCTGATGGCTAACCCAGTTGACTGCAAGATAGGTATGGTAGAAGCATGTTTGCTAGTCTGTGTGACAGACCAAGGGATAGTGAAACCACAGGCTGAAAACATGAAGCAGTGCAGAATTGGACCATACCACATCTCTCACCCCCAAAAACAAAAACATTACAATTTCTTGAGTCTGGATAGCTATTATCAGAAATGTGTTCCCAATTTTATCATTGTAGATTGTCCCCTAAATGAACTGAACTTACTAAAGTTAAGACTCCAGTGAAGGTGAAATGGACAAATGAAATGGAACAAAGCTTTAGACAACTTAAGAATACGCTATATGCAGTGTCTGCACTCAAACTAACTGACTTTTCAAAACAATTCTTAATACACACAGATGCCCCCAAAGTGGAAATAGGTACAGTCTTATTGCAGGTTGTAGCCAGCGAGATAAACTGAGTCAGTCAATAATGCCATTTGTTAAGGTTTCATACTATCCATTATCTAAACAGTGCATGTTGATGCACAACCTGCTGTTCTATTGACATTTTAATTGAATGAGACTAATATTTTAAAATTGTCCCTGACTTTTGTGTTTTTGTCCCCCCCCCCCCTCCATATTGACTTTGTCTAGATACTTGATTATTTAAAATAAGTTCAGAGGAAGGTGCAATGGGTTCATCAGAGTTGCTTCCAGTTGAAAGCTCCGTTATATGGTACTATTTTTTTCTCTGACAAAGTCTTGTACATTAATGAGACGGTCGTGCTCATCACTGCTTACACAAAATGTGTGAAGTGGTCTTCTTCACAAACAAGATGGCAGGGCCTGCCCCTTCTTACATTCTCTAACTGTTAAGCTGGGTTTTAGTTTTCCTACAGTTTCACTGCATTTTTGCTTGGCAAAGCTTTAAAGAAAAAATGATTTCTACAATAAATAATACCACCTTTTTTTTTTTTTTTTGAGAACTGTTTTTCAGCAAATATAATTGCAGTAGAATAAAACAAATCAACCAAACTGTAGGAAAATATGTACAGGTTTAATACTTAAACACGCAAGAACTTGTAAACACAAAACATGTCCTATGAAGTGTCTTACATTGATAAGATGACAGCACCTAACAGATTTTGTGTGCATTAACTATGAAGGTGGGTTTTATTTTTTGGTACCGTTGTTTGACTCATTTTATTTAATCGGTGTCTCGCATAAAAGGCAAGTTTATTTTTCCTATATTACTTTGGAGGTTTAATTTTTAATAAATATAATTCCACTGAGAATGTGTAACTCCCGTGCCAGTACTTGGGAGCTATAAAGAGAAAGATGTAGAACCTCGCAGTGATGTGCTGCTTTTTCACTGCAGAAATGAGAATGCTACAGTAGAAAATAAAATCCACCTTTGAGAAACCAGCAAAGCAAGTAGATCTTTTTTTTCCTCTTCTCTGTTTTATTCTTTCCTTTTCTTTTTTTTTTTTTGTGATTAGATGAGGAAATTAAACTCAGCATTTAAACTAACTAGCCCATAGAGAAGTAAAGTCAAGAAAATCATACTTGTCTGTCCCATAAGATTCTATAGGTATAAGAAAACTGCATTAGCAGAAGCTAATCAAATACGAGCAGCTAGGAGATTAATTGTTGAGAGAGAATTAAACACAGACTGCAAGAGGGTAAAAAATGCTTTAGGATTAATGTGTTTTCTTACATATGGTAGCATTTTGCTCTACTGTTATAATGGGCACAGTAGCCTACTTTTAATAATACTTTGGTTTGCTGAAAGATATAAGGTTTGTTACGGACAGAGTACAGTATTTAAATTGATAACCAGCTGATGGTAGTGTATTTTTGGGTGTTTGTATTTTAACTTGGAGATATTGTTCATATCATTGACAAGATGGAGTTCTACACTGTGCCCTCTAGCACACTGGAAAAGAATGATTAATGCTCTACTAAGGGCTGCCCATAAGATAATGTGAAGGTCTATGTAGCTGGGTACTCATTATAATATTCTACACATCATCAGTGAATTCTGAGTAAATAACAACAACGACAATGACCTTCTGATGCATAAACTAGAAAACGTAGACATGGGAGGGAAGTTATTGTGTCTCTTTCTCAGCATATAGGTTTTTACAGATGAAATGTTAGTACTATGGATTTATCAATGTCAGGATAACAGCAGTTGTAAAATCCAATGGGGATAGTTTAGTTGCCGGCATTTTCTAGATGCACACTGCAATGACAGCAGCTAGCAGTGATCAGTGGAGTAGTAGAGGAATAGTTTTAATTGGGTACTGTTATCTGTTAGCTAAGTGGTCTAAACGTTTAACGACTAGGATGCTACATAGATAACCAGTCATATTTATCAATGAAATAACAATGGTTTCATTTTGGTATTACCCCCAGCTAGAAGGAGCATCTCCATTTAACAGGCAGAGTATGGAGTTAGCTTAGCTCTTGAAAGCATTGGTAGCTGAAGTGAGTCTAATCCAGTTGAGTTAACATAAGACTAGTAGTGACTTGTATGACTTGTTAGGCCATTATACATATTTTGAGAGGCACAACAACAAAGGTGTATGAAGCAAAAGCATTCCCTAATTTGGCTCTGTAATATCACAGTATTGTCAAGCTAGTAGGAACGTCTATGGCATTTGCAGTATGGAAGTAGACAAGCATACAGGATGTAAGCCACGGTGCACAAATTGATTTTTAAGGGAGGTGGTAACACTTCATCCAGCACAAGGGTACCTTCTGTCCCAGCTTCAAATACATAAATGAAATTATAAGGCTGCAAGTGAGCCAGTAAAGAAGACAAACATATATACAGTAGTATTTTGTTATTCTACTTCCAGTTATCCAATTAAGGTAACATTTGTGTTGCTGCTTTAAATCTGTATTTAGGATATCTAACATAAAAAAGTCTACAAAACCATGGCTTATAAATAAATAGGGTAAATGCATTAGGTTAGGAGAATAAAGAGAGGATAAAGATACACCAATACAAAAAACTATAACTGAGAAGATTGTTAACCTGAGAATAGAGGGGAGTATGGCTCTCAGACTTGGTGCAGTAAAACTGGGTATAGGAGTTTGCAGACATTTTGCTTTTACATTCCGTGTACAAATTTTATACCCTATACACTTAAAGTTCACAGACTCTCACCAACTATCACTACCACCCCCCACATTTAGAGACTGCGTTTTTCTGGTTGCTGCACCATAAATAATTTAGTTGACAAAGATCTACATAAACATTGTTCATGGCAGCACTGCACGAGGTGGGCACCATGGATGACAGAAGCCAGCAGTGTGGGACTTTAGAGTGCAATTCAAAGAAAACTGGGTAAATCCCTGGATAAAAGTGGAAAAAGAAGCCACCCTAGAAGAAGTAAGACTAACACTAAGAAAAATTAAGACAGTGAAAGCAGCAAGCTGGAGTAACGACATATATGATTAAGATGCTGGGTGATTTAGCAGAGAAATGGCTCCTGATGCTACTCATAGTAGTTTGAAGAGAAAGGTATATCCCAGATGGGTGGAGAATAAGCATACTAGTGCCCATGTACAAGAACAAAGGGGGCATTTACAACTGTGGGGAATACAGAGGTATCATACTCCTGCCACACTCCATGAAAGTGCTAGATAGATGGGAGATAAGCAGTGCAAATTCAGGTCAAGATGCGGCACAACCAACCAGGTATTTGTAGTGAGATAGGTAATGGACAAGAAGTTGGAGACAAGGAAAGAGTCCAACTGGGCATTTCTGGCACTGGAGAAAGCATATAACAAGGGCACAAAAAAGCTGATTTGGGCAGCAGTCCTGCAATGGTTCAAAGTCCCACAAACATTGAAAGAATTATTGTAGGCTATGTACAACAACCCAAAGACACAAGTACAAACAGTGTTTGAACTCACAATGGGGTTCCTAGTGAGAGTGGATGAGCTCAGGGTTTAGCCCTGAACCCTTTGCTGTTCATAGTGGTGATGGACTACATTATCAAACAGCTCAGAGGGAGCAGATCAACAAAGCTGTTGTATGCAGCCAACACGGCACTACAAGCAAACTCTGAAAAGGCACTTCAACAAATGTTGTGGGATCGGAATGCAAGCATAAAAGCACATATCAAGAAACTCATTACAGAGAAGACAGTGGCCATGGCAGCAAAAGGGGGAAGCAGAAGAAGATGAATATATAGAAAACAGTAAAACACGTTAACAGCAGTGAAGGCAGAGCAGTTGGGGACACTAGCAGTGATGGATATGAAGTTCTTTAGATGGGTGGTAGGATGTATACAGTAGGATAGATGAAGTAATGAAGACATCAGAGCAGAAGCCAAAGTAACTTCATTTGCAAAGAAGGTCTAAGAGAACAAATGATGGTGGTTTGGGCACAGGAAAGCAGAAGATGATTTGGTAAAGAACATTTGGGAGATATAAGAAGAAGGCAAGACGAAATGAGGACTTCCAGCCAAAGGATGGATAGGTTGTGTGAAAGGTCACCTGCAAAAGTCAGGAATAACTATTGAAAAAGGTAGGATCATGGCTCTGAATCAAGACAGATTGTGACAGCTGGCATTAAATCCAGACCCAGTGTAGAAAAAGTGGAAAATGGGGGGGGGGGGCTGATAATAATAACAATGGTGCCCCAGAACTTTTAAGAGGAGTTCAGCAATACTAGTTCTTTGCTACAGTGACCAGCACTCAAAGAACAGCACTCATCAGAATATGCCATTGTATGTAGCCATAATAGAAATGTGTAATGATTTCAGTTGCAAACATAATAATGTGAGTGCAGTTGTTAAATGAAATGTATCCCATAATTTAAAAGAAAGAGAAATCTCATATGTCTACTGCCGCACTTGCTTTCCAAACAAAGCTCCTACTGATGCTATAACAATGAAGACAAGAAGTAAATCTCAGGATAACAAATGTCAAGTTCAGCTGCATGCTGCATTAACTTTAACTGTTATGTGTAATGGAAAGTAATCAGTTTTGCAGTTTATGAAATGATTTCTCTCTAACAATTAGCTGAGGTGTGATGATATGAACATTATGAAAAGTATAAGCATAGAGCTTTACAAGCTACAGGGCTACTGATCTAAATTTACTACTATACTTTCTATGGTGAGGTGACACTTCCTCAGAATTAAATTGCAGGTTTAAATGCAAAAGCTTTCCTTCTGACAATCATACAACATATAAGTCAAATATACAGAACAAAATGAATATGTTTATTCTGAAACTTAATTCATTTACATGAACATTATAGGTTCTTGATAAATACATAGATGGCCTATGTACTTCTGACATAAATGTATTCTGTCTTTCAAGATGTATTATCTAAAATCATCTTCTTTTATAATGAATGCAGCTCTGTGCAGTAATGTCTAAAACATAGATGGAGTTTTAGTCTGACTTTAATTTGGGCAGTAAGAAGAAAAACAGTACGACACCAGTTAAAATGATACTGCCAGAGTACTTACATTTACTTTCACTTAGAAAAAGTGCTAATATTAATATTGATTATTAATATTAATATCAAGGTGCATCCAATTATCTTCATATATGACTATCTTCTGATTAGTTAATAGTCAATTCTAAAGAAAATTTCTGAAAAAAGTCAAGCCAGTAACATATTTCTGCTCTGTTGATTATGTATTGTTTGATTGAAAGTACTTGTCTTGGAGAACCGTGCCAATAAGTTAATGTTCTCCACCAGTCTCTCAAATTTGTATTACTTAGATTTTGTATTACTTTGTTGCCTTTATCTATTTTGTATACTGTGATTTGTTTTCTTTACACTGTGTTTTACTTGTATTCTGCTTTTAACTGCATATTAAAACTTGAAAAGAGACTATAGCTCTTTCTATTGTGAGTCAGACATAAATTTTTCCCACTCTCCCACCCTGTTCTCCCACCCTGTTGCTGTTGTGTTCTTAAACACCACTGTCTTTCTAGTTACCTACCCCATATGTTAATTTGACCGTATATCTCATTTCCTCTCTGCTTTTACTGGCTGGTGTGAGTAAGCACAAAATTATCATTTTGTGAAGTCACTCCCCTTCAGCTATTTAAATTTATTGGCCATCTTACTATATTCCATACTACCAGAATACAAAAGTGCACACCCCTTTAAGTCTATCTTTCTCTTTTAAAAATAGTGGCTCTCCACTAAAACTTAACTTTTTAGACAGCCAAAACTTAAGTTACCCACTTTCATATCTAACTGTTAGTGCACACTGCAGTGTTTAGGATAAACAATTTTTTTCATCTTACCTTTAAGTATCTATTGCAATACCACCAGTTATTGGAGAGCCCAAGTTCTGCCTCTCAGTAATCATCTTGGGATTAGTGCTTCTTTTTTCTCCTGGTGAGAGAAGGAGTACAGTGACATTATTTCCTGGAGACTGCTGATCACCAGAAAGCCTAATAACTCCTTTATATGTGACAGCTTGGAATCTGTGCTTATATTCTGATCCTGGCGAGAGTAGGAGCAGAGTGCATTGATTCCTCTTTCTGGTTGGAAAGTGAGTGTCTGTGCTTAACATACCTGATTAGTCTGCTTGCTATTCGGGGCATCTACCAGAAAAAGGTTACAAGCCTTCAAACCCTTGCATCATCTGTGGATCACCAAACAGGCTGTGGCCTTCTTCTGTTCTTGGGATTGGTGCTAACATTTTGCTTCTTGTGAGAGAAAAAGCAAAGGAGTATTGTATCCCAACAGAGCGAAGACCAGCATTAGTATAGCCAGACAGTAGCTATTCATGTGACTCCCCTCTTTTCATCATTCTTGACAAGCTAATTCTTTGTTTTCAGTAAGTACTGCTTGATTTCTTTCTAACTTCAGAATATCTGCCTAAATACTTCATCTTTAAATTTTCAAGATCTATGTATTAGTTTCCCCTCAAGTGTTTGGCAATGCTCTGTACAGACTCAAACACCTTGAGTGATGTTTTTCCTGTAAAAGCACAATTGAAATTTCGCCAGTATCTAGTTGCACACAGGACAACAAGTTTGCAGTGACAAGCACTGTCCACATAGTTGCAAGCCGGATACTCCAGACAGTGATTGATATTCTCACTCCAACAGTCTAATCAATAAAAAATGGTCTGTTGCCATGGATATAAACTTTCCTACTGTCTTTGTTATGGGCTTGGTGGATGTAGAAATTGCCTCATGTTTACTGACAACCAGTTAATTCTCAAACAAACTAATATAGTATGTGAGAGATATATTTACACAATGTCACTGGAGGCAAAGCTCTCACATAAAAGTACTCCTAATGTCAATAAGGTTGTCAATAGTAGACATGCTGCACCTATCAGGCACAATTCAAAGCAGACATACAGACCCACATATACTGAGGCACGTACATGTAACCTTCCTAAACCACAAAGACCTCCTAGACAAAGTACACATAAGAAATACCCTCAGCAGCCCCAAACGCACTCTTTCAAAACAACACCCACATCAACACATAGAGCTACATCTCATGGAGTCTCTACCTCTAAGCCCATAAGGCAAGTCACTATACAATCCAACATTCTAGTCATTGGAGACTCCATTGTGAGCCACACTGATGTCCCTCTCACCAGGCTGAGTGAGGAGAAAGTTATGGTCAGTTACTTATCAGGGGCTAGGATCCTCCACATTACGCGTGCAGTCAGGTCATTGGATTACAATTACCAATATGACTCAGTCTTACTCCATGTGGGAATAAATGACCTGAGAGACACCTCCCTAGACTATATGAAGAGAGACATCACAGAGCTTTTGGAATATGTGTCTCAGGCTGGTATGAGCCTAGCATTGACAGCATTTTACCTTCTCCAAGGATGATGCCACAATACGAATAAAAGATGATTGACTTTAATAATTGTCTTAGTTTCTGGTGTCATTCTAAGGGGGTGCAATATTTGTCAGCATGGAAGGAGATGGTCAACAGACCACACTGCTTTGTCAGGGATGGTCTGCACCTCTCCCCTCTAATCTTTAGAATATTAACTAAAACATTGTTTGTCTGTCAAATGGATCAAATCCCTATCTTCCCCACTCCCAGTCACCCTAGGTGTACCCCAAGGATCTATTCTTGGCCCACTGCTCTTTAATATCTTCAGAAATAAGCTCCACCTAGCTACCACAGAAACCAATATTGTCCTATACGCTGATAACACAATGCTCATATGCTTGGCACCCAACATCCAACTTCTTCAACAAAAAGCCCAACTAGCCTTCATTGAAATTGAGAACTGGCTCAATAACTCACAACTTATACTTAACCCCAAAACAAAACAACTCATGCTGTTCCACCCAACCAGACCCACTGACCTCTCCTTTTCCATATTCTCCGCTAACAACACCCAAATCACCCCAGTCTCTGAGGCAAACTCCTTGGAGTTACCATTGACCAAAAACTCAAATTTAACAAACACATTTTAACAACCATCTCTAAAGTCCACAAAAAACAAGGCTCCCTCTACAGATGCAAATGGTACCTTAGCTCAGAATCTCATGGGGCCATAGCTAGAACTCACCTTCTATCCACACTGCTATATACCTCTCCCTCACTAACAAACCTAAATAAAACCGACTCAAATAAACTCTCCACCTGCTACAACAAAATCGCCAGATTTGCTGCTAATGACGTCAAGTTCCCACCGTTGTCATGCCCTACAAAACCTACATTGGCTAGAATTCCCCAACCTTCTAACATATCACCAACTCAACTTAGCCCACGAAATATTTTATTACCCTGAAAAAAACACTGCCCTGAACGACCTCCTTAACTTCCACCATCCTAACAGACAACTACGCTCCAGCAACAAAGCCTTAATTGAAACGATCTCTTGCAAAAACAACTCAGGGGAATCTCTTTTTGCCCATGTAATTGCCAAGACCTGGAACAACCTTCCTCCTGACCTTACACTTCTAAAAATCTACATCCTCCTTTAAGACTCTCCTAAAATCATATCTCTACTCTAACCATCTATGTAGCTGTAACAAACCACCATAAACCCACACTTTACTATAGGGACACCTTTTAACAACTCAGGGCATGCTCTGTCAGGGTTGCTATAATAATGTATTATATTGCTGTTCAGATTGTACAGCACGCATTTGAGTGCATCACAGTTGTTGTTGTGTCTTTCGGCTTTTCCCGGTTAGGGGTCGCCACAGCGGAACTCTGGTCCGCTAATGATTGGCAGTAGATTTATACATGCCGAGTTGCCAGCTCTGACGCACAACCTTCAACAAAGGTACGCCCATTCATGCATGTCTCCACACAGAAGACGCTCTAGCTGAGAATCGAACAGGACAATGTCTTACTGTGAGGCGACAACGCTACTGCAGCACCACCACCGCAGTAACCATGTTCACTGTAAATTATTGTAAATACTTGTACAAACAGTCATCTGTTCATCGATCCATCAGTGTGAATGCTACAAACTGCTATGTTTGCTCTCTGTAAAACATGTCATTTTTTTTATCCAGTAATGGAATAGTCAATACTACTGAAATATCTTTATATTCTGACAAACACCTGTAAACTTTATATCTATGCTCAGACCTAGTTTAAGCAATTTGTAACTTTCTTATATTATGTTAACATAATGTGCAATTTTTTTATCTCATGTTAATGTAACATGCATGCTTTTTTCTATTTGTGTTGGAGTTTTTCTCAAATATACAAAAGACTGCAAAGCACTGGAACAAAAACAAATATATTTGCAGACAGGCTAACTTTTTCTTATAGTAGATTTTTGAATTTGAAGGAGCTTTTAAACAAGGAAAAGATGAAAGGTGGAAGCCATTTGGCTTGTTATCCATGTGATAAATGTAAGATATGTTATAAGGCCAGAAATTTGCAGGGGACAATCATTAATAATGAAAGGTACAAGGCTATAGGTAATTTCAATTGCAGGTCATGTGGGGTGGTTTATATTATTGGATGTGGATGCACACCTATCAGATGGTACATAGGTCAAACCAAGAGGATGGCCAAGGTACGCATAATGGAATATCTTGGGGACATTCGAAATGGCAAATTGGAGAATCCAGTTGCAAGCCACTTTTACAACTGCCACAGGGGTTCTGATAGTAGTTTCTTTTTTAGTGGTGAATAAACTATCTCAGCAGGAATCCAAGTTTATCATTAATTTTGGCCTTTGTGGCCAAAGGGTTTGAATCAAGAGGTCAATATTTGTGTCCTGTAATATTATGAGTGTGTTGTTTTATATGGTATTTTGAATTTTATCACATTATATGGGACACAATCTTGTAGGATAAAAGTGTGCGTTAGGGTAAAATGTTCTTTATGTGTTTTACATTACAATATTATATTGTATTGTGAGGAAAAATAGAATATGTAGATTACATTTATTTGCAACGTATGTTGCAAATTGTTTTGTTACAATATTTAAGGTAAAAGGGAGTCATTGGAAATTAATGTTGTGGGAACATGTTCAAACGTCTAAACATTTTTTAAGAGGATATGTTAATTATTCATTAAGAGTTCAATTTATTGTAATTGGATAACCAGTTAGGATGGTTTAAAAGTAGAGTTTCATGTTGTTACAATTCATTTCCTTGAGGACCATGGGCCGAGTTACCAGGAAGCTTCATTAAATTATTATTGCCTTCTTCCTGCATGTTTTTTGTTTTTGTTCCAGTGCTTTGCGCTATTTTGTCTATTTTCATTTTATTTTTTCGTTTGTATTTCTTGATTGGAGTTTTTCTCCCCAGGACTCCACTGAAAATGGACACTTGCTGTCCAGTCGGACTATCCTGGAAAACAAATGTGAAAATAAATAAATAAAATAAATTGTCTTCGTCCATAGTGCCTTTTTTTAGGCAATACCAAACTGAAAGTACTTCCGACATAGCTAATCAAAACCAAGAAAATCTAAAGGTATCACTGCTCAGTGCTAGGAGCCTAAACAAAAAACTCCACTCCCTGGAAGCTCCTCTTTACCCTAGAGAATGCTGATGTCTGTGCAGTTTCAGAGACATGGTTTAAAGCCATGGACAGCACACCAACAGTGCAGGGTTATAATGCCTTCCACACATTTAGACCAGCTACTTCACAGACAGGGACTAAAAGTGGAGGTGTTTCTGTTTACATCAAGAATAAATATACTTCAAGGCTGGTCAAGCAGGACAATGCACTTTAGCTGCTCCATGTTCAAATCACCATAGGTAAAATCCAATACCACTTCCTTGCAAGCTATAGGTTCCCCTCTATGACCCAGGAAACCCATACCATGTATTTAAACATATTAGAAACACTAACCATCCAACCCAATACCATATTCATGGGTGACTTTAATTACCCCACTATTAACTGGGAATCCTAAACCACATCAAACGTACATGCACAGAGATTCCTGGATTTTGTAAACACAAACTCCCTGGAACAGATAGTCAATACACCAACCAGGAGTGCAATCATACTGGATCTGGTCGTCACTAATATGGGAGCGTGCTGCACACCCCTTACTGTAATGCCTTCCCTGGTAAGGTCAGACCACAAAATGGTCTCCTTTAAAGTAAAAATAAAACCTGGACCCCTAGCTAAACCGTGAATATTCAGGAACTATTCTTAGGCTAACCTCCTGCTATTAAATGAGAACCTGGCAAAATTTCAAGCCCCTATAAACCCTGAGAACACTTCTACCTATATAGAACTGTTCACAGAAACCCTGTACAAGCATGTTAATAGCTGTATGGAGGCAGCTGTACCCACCAGGATGAAGTACAGAATTGACTCAAAAAACAAGCCACCCTCGTGGAATCACAAAATTAATTGGATGTACAACAGGAGGAACAAACTCATGGCAAAAATTAGGAGATGCAGCACCCATCAGGATAAAAGCACTGTTATTAAACTAAGCAAACAGCTCAGAGGGCAAATAAAGTCTACCAAAACCAAATTTGAGGTACATTTGGTCTCCCAGGCCAAGGACAACCACAAAGCATTCTTTAGCTATGTCTGCAACCTCAAATGCAATACACAATTGTGTGCAGAGCTCATTGTAAATGGTGGCACCTATACTGAGCCAGAAGATATAGCAAACCTCCTGGCTGATAAATTCAGCTCCAACTTTACTCCACTCTCCCCCTCAACCTTCCCTCAGGAAATATCATCAAATATAACTCCTCCTACTATCACTAGGGAACAGGTCCTTAATGATCTCTCTAAGACCAAGAACACTACATCAATGGGCCCAGACAATATCCCAGGATGCCTTCTAAATATCATGAAACATGACCTATCAGGGCCTCTGGAATTACTATTTAACTGTAGCCTCTAAACAGGCTTCATGCCTCATGAATGGAGAAAGGCAACAGTCATCCCTCTGCACAATGTTTGGCCATCTACAGACCCTGGAAACTACAGACCTATAGGTCTCACTAGTCTTATATGTAAAGCCATGGAAATAATTATTATGGAGATGATCAACAGAGATATAAAAAACCTCCAGACATTGGGCCCATCCCAGTTTGGTTTCGTAAACAGCAGATCATGCCTACTCAACCTGGTGGACTTCTTTGAGAAGGTCACCAAAGCAATGGATGAGGGCAAAATCGTTCACACTGCCTACCTTAACCTGGCCAAGGCATTTGACACAATACCTCACTCGGGCATTGTTGACAAACTCAAGAGGTTAGGTACAAGCCCATATGTCATCTGGTTGATAGCCAACTGGCTCACAGACAGGACCCAGTACGTTAGAACTGGGAAGTCCACCTCTACAAAGAGGTCAGGCACAAGTGGAGTCCCTCAGAGATCAGTCATTGGACTTCTCCTTTTTGGCATTTACTTCTCAGAAGTCAAGGCCAATGTCAATGGTCTCTGGCTGACTAAATTTGCAGATGATTGCAAATTAGGAGCTGTCATTGAATCTCAAAATGACACAAATGTTCTCCAGGAGGGGCTGACACAGACAAACAACTGGTGTCAGAATCATGGACTAAAACTAAATGCCAAGAAATGCATAATAGTAGCCTTTTGGAAGTCATCCATCCCTGGTAACTATCATATTGAAACACAACACTTAGAGTTGACCCAGTAGTCAGGGACTTCGGGACACACACATAGATAGTAATCTAGCCTTTGATCATAATGTGCCTACAGTGGTGAGGAAATCATTCTATATTTCACAACTTATAAACAAAGGTATGGTATCTAAGTCCAATGAAGTCATTGTTCCACTGTATTCAGCATTCATCAGATCTATCATTGAGTACAATGCCCCCTTTGGTATGTACCTAACCAGGTATATCCAGCAAATGGAATGTCCACAGAAGTTCCTCACTAAAAGAATACAGGGCATAAGTAATATGTCCTATGCAGACCGCCTCAAGGCCCTATCCCTGTATTCTGTCTCCCACAGGCTTTTGAGGAGAGATCTATGCCTGGCATACAGGGCATTGTCAGACCCCACTCTGATGGACCTCCTGCATATCCACAAAACAAACAGTACCAGAATTACCCATTCTAAAGACGTAAACCTTGCCTGTGATATAACTAGGACCAGCTGGAGAGATAGGTATGTATCTCAAAGTCTACCCTGTTTATGGAACAGACACCCCATCCATGTGAAGCAGAGTTCCTCCCTAATCCAATTCAAGTGCAGCTTGGAAAATTGCATGGGAAACTGGAAATTCATCCCTGGCTTGGCACCTATGTGTCTGATGCAAACAGGTAACTTGTAAATGGTTCATCTCCCAGGCCCATGCTTACACTTATCAAAGGTATCAGAACTCATCAGAGATTTGGGATGCATGGCTAGGCTTAAAAAGACCCTTGTGGTCATTAGCCTAGTAAACACCTATGAAGCTATGAACTTAAACGTTGAATAAAATGCTTTGAAATTATCCTTCCATTCAACTATCCATCCATCTACAACCTCTTTTTCACATTTTTACACATGAAGTCAGGGTGTCACATCAACGGCGACCATCATTTAGAACCAGTGCTCACACATCTTGGTGGCTAGCCCTGCCACAATTTTATTTTATTTATTTATGTATCCTTTGGACTGGGTTAGTCCCTCTTGGCTATAGGCCGCTTTTCCAGAGAGACCCAAGGTGGTATACGGATTACTTGGGGAAATTTGGCCAAGGCATTGGAGAATTTCCCCCATTAATTTTTATAGGTGCCATGGGACCTTATATAAACACCTGAGCTACTATCAACTCAAAGAGATGGAACTATGGTTTAATGTCTTATCTGAAGGATGGCACACTTGGGAGTGCATCACCCCCCAATGCACACTGTAGTGTCAGCAATTTGAAAAACATTAACTCAATCACCTGTCATGGGAGTAGAACCCACATTTATTTATTTATTTATTTATTTTACATTTGTTAACCGGAATGGTCCGGCTGGATACGTGTCCATTTTCAGCGGAGTCCCAGGGAGAAAAGCACATACTTTTAATTTTCCACCAAAGGCAAGTGGGCTACCTGCTGAGCCACTGATTCTATTAGAGTTAATCTGAGAATAAACATTGAATACACAAGAAACAAATTAGAATGCAAGTGTGAAGACATAAGTTCATTAGCCAAACATTTACTTTTATAGCATCAAGTGTGTAAACAATTTGCAAAAAAATATCCTGGCAAAAAAGAGGCAACAAGATAGAGTCATTGGTTGCCTCAAATATCCTTAATACAGTACTTCTGTAAAATGCACTGCACTGGGATACCAGGACTTAATGACATACACAAGGCTCATCTACAAAAGGAATAATTGTTTCAATACATTTGAAATTCGACTGAAAAGGAAAACGACTAATTATGAAACAATCTAAACTTGGTTTTGGTAAAGCTGTTCTTATTTAGATTAAATTGTTTTTAGCACTGCAGTCTATGAAATGCGATGTGTTTTACTGGTTGGGTTTATGAGTATAATTAATACTATTCATACAGGTGAAAAAGAAGTAGTGTGACATATGTTCATACCACTGAAGGTATAATTAATACTATTCATACAGGTGAAAAAGAAGTAGTGTGATATATGTTCATACCGCTGAAGGTATAATTAGTACTATTCATACAGGTGAAAAAGAAGTAGTGTGATATATGTTCATACCGCTGAAGGTATAATTAATACTATTCATACAGGTGAAAAAGAAGTAGTGTGATATATGTTCATACCGCTGAAGGTATAATTAATACTATTCATACAGGTGAAAAAGAAGTAGTGTGATATATGTTCATACCGCTGAAGGTGATAGCATACTGTAGATGACAGATTGTTTGCATAGCAGAGTTTGAAAACTTACTTAGATTGTTTGAAGCAAACACATTACATGAGATTACCAATTTGCCAAGTGTCCTTCTGGACTTTGTAATGCTAATTAAGTTACAGAAGTGTTATCCACATAAACTGCCATTTAATCTCTTAGGGGCCCAGCTGCATGTTACATACTACATATCTACTGCTTCTCATTTACACTACGCTTGTCTGTGGGCATAGCTTTGAATGCAAATAATTAATGGGATGACATGACAAATGCATTCAGAATACAAATGTAGTTTAGTACAATATGCTACATGGGACTTTATTTAAAGCACAATAAATAAGCACAAGCTATTTCATTATGTTTTTTATTTACCAAGTACAGTAAGTATTATGTCTCACAAGTCAAAGGCAATATCTAATATTCCAAAGCCCAGACTTTAAGGATGGGGTACAGTGGAAAGGGATGGTAGTGTACTGATGCAATCACTCTATATGAATTTCTTTCTATTATAACGTACTGTTTAATTTCAGTAAAAGAAATTTACTCTGTAGAGCATACCTCTCAACTGTCCATATTTTCACAGAATGTCCAGATTTTTGCCTCATATTTTTGGTCAGTTTCTCATAAAACTGTGTTTTTCTTTTAAATCACTGAAGAAGACTGAATTCAGAAAATAATGACAGACACTTGATTTTCAGACTTCGAGGCCTTCCAAATATTCATGCTAATGTAAAACCTGTTCTTCTATCACCTTTCTAAGTTTTTAAGAACAATTTTTAAAAATTGTCTCTATTTTGGGGCCTTTTCCCCCATTATCTATGTCTTTGTCCAGAATTCTTGCTCTAAGAGGTTGACAGGTATGCTGAAGAGTTCTATAGCACTTATTAGGTTTACTGGCAACTAAATATATTGGCATAACATGCAGTGACAAAGCACAGATATGAATTATGTTTTGTTTCCAGTTTTAGAAAAGGGTACCAGAAACAAAATTAATGTGTCTTTAATGCTTTAAATCCTTCATAAAAAAAGAGTTTTGGTAAAACCTCATTAGCATGTTTGCTACTGTAGTCATTTCTGCCTTGTGGTCTTGTTTATTAACTAACAAAATAACAATAGAAGTTCATTTGTCAAGACTTTATACACATAAACATGGGTTAAGTAAAGACTTTGCCCTTGGCTTCACCAGACACCACAATGTATGATGCCAGACACCTTCAATGTTAAGTAATTATGCTACAAAAATAATATTCTATTAAGTTTTTAAATCCTTTAAAAAATAAAATAGTGCAAACTTCTCATTTCCACCTTTACTGTTGCATTAAAACTATTGCCCAGTGTTCAATAGTTCAGTATTTTTTCCCTTAAATAATTAATAATTAATTTATCAATAATTTATTAATGCTTAATAAATAATTGATAGTTCAGTATTTCTTTTTCCTCCTAGCCTGTAGCCATCAGGCCTCCTCAGTAGCACTCTAGTCCTTGGTTCCCTGATGGTAGGGGCTCTATTTTCTATATCTGCTGGGGGGGGGGGTCCTGTGGAAACCTCCATCATCCACACAGGAAATGCAGGTTGTTAGTTAGGTAAGTATTTTGTTTTTTCTTTAACCTAACTGCATGCCCGGTGGTGACATACCATGCATGTGCATCACCTGCCTTGGGCAGTCACAGCGCCTGACCTTTACAATATGCTGGTGCTTTCAGTGCTATGTGCATCTTTTGCTGCACAACACTGAAGCAGCAGAATTAGCCAGCTGAGAAATCACTAACATCTCCCCTAGGATAGGGGCTGCCATCCTCCCTTGCCTTCCTGTCAATCGCCTGAGATGTTACTCAAACCTGAGTTGCCTGGGTTATAGTTATGGCTTTATCCCTCTATACTACTGGGAGACCTGAGTTCTCAAGCTATGAGGTATTATTCCGGTATTAAGATGAAGCTGAAATACTATTGTTGTATAATGGTGTAAATGAAATATCGGTCTAGTATTATGATGAGGATAATCTTCATCAGTGTAGACAGAGCTTGACATTTTATTATCCTGATGTTTATTTCCTGCTTCTATTTATATTTTATCTTTTTAGCTAGCTGACTATGCTATTTGCTATCTGGAAGAACCTCCTGCATATTCGCAGGGAGATGTGCATATATATATATATATATATATATATATATATATATATATATATATGACATTGTTTGGATCCCTGATAGATGATCAGTGCTGTGACTAATTACAAAATTAAACACAATGCAAACAATAGGGACTATAAACAAACATACCTTAGAATTTAAGAGACCACATCTGTAAGGTTTCCCTATACTGACATCACTATAGAGGGGAGTACAATGCAGAAATGACTACAGCAGCAGCAAATACACAGATGAGGGTTTCTATAAAATGCTTTTTATGAAGGATTTATAGTATTGAAAGAACATTACTTTTGTGTCATAATTACTGACAGCAACATAGATGGAGTCTTGCACAGAATGACATAGAGCCTATGGTAAATAAGAAATGATATAATCTCTTTAAAACCATTTTGTATTATCTGAATGATGATATATTCTTATTGAGATTAAATTTATGACTATGTAGTTGCAACATATTACTTTAATATATTAGCACGTAAACAAAAGAGTTGTCATAATTCATGACTTTACACCTTGAAATATTGCAGCAAGTCCTAAAATTATATGCATAAGTACTTGATTTTTAAGCTGGCCCAATGGCATAGAGGTTTTTATATGGGTTACACTATCAGTGACCAGGGATTACTTTGATTCCAGGACATTTGAGGCCTGGTGAGGAGACATGGTGTAATGGCCAATGATCAGCTCTTTCATCCAAAGAAGATATATTTCTTGAAGCTATGGTGCTATTAGGTGCAGGCTATGAGGCAAACAGCTGTACTTTATAGGTATGTATAAACACACACACACACACACACACACACACACACACACACACACACACACACAAATGTATGAGCACACTGACTAGAACCTGGTTGTGGCTTAAGCTTGCACTAAGACCTATTTACCACCTGTTACCATGTACTACATGCAGGGTGAAGGCCAAAGGTTAGCAGTTAAAGAGGTAATATGTCCCAGTGCTGCTAGGCCATAATAGTGCCCACATCATGTCATGAGCTGTTAATAGGGGCATTTGTCATAGTTGTAATAGCAGCAGAGATGGGAGTGGGTTTTGGAGACTGCATAAGTGAAAGAATAAATATGTGTGTCTATGACTATGATGGAGCCTCTTGTAAACATACAATGATATAAATAAATTCCGTTTGTGTAATACAGTAACTCAGCTGAATAATTTGGGTCTTGTACTGGGTCTACAAATTTGCACACCACAAAGAGGCAAAATAAAAAACAAAATGTTTTTACTTAGTACCAAGCACTGTCAGTTAGCAATAACTGACAGGAGCAGGAAAAAATATACTGTATTTTGTGGGGATCAGTGAATTAATCAGTATAGACATAAGATCTTTCTTCATGATACACTCACACAAAATTTAACCTTTTCTGAATAGCTAAGGAATATACATTTTCTAGTTAACATGTATATTGTAGATCACTTTTAAACTCAGATGTCATTGGGACTGTACTAGAGTTTCAAGCTTCATTAACATACTGTGTGAGTTTATGTAAGTCAACTACCTACAGTGCTCCTGGCTTGTACTTGAAAGGATGTACTTGTGCCTAGTAGACCTACCCAGCTAAAAAGTGAATAAAATAACAAGACCCACATTTAAGAATCAATGGAGGAGCTGGAAAGGCTATCCTTTTAGATTAAAAGTGATGTGTATTAGTTAATGGAGTTTAATCCCTTTATTTCTAAATTTATGCAAGAATTTAGCAGGAACACTCAGAAAGTCTGGAAAAAATCAATATAATATACCCTACCTACTGAACTGTGGCCCATCAAACGTAGCTTAAAACCCAAATCTGCATGCTTTTTCTAGGCAGAGAGAGTAATCCCCATACCTCACACCTCTGCATCTGTAAATGTACTCATTCATTGACTGCACAATAGAGGAGATTGAGCAGAAACCTCCTTATCCTCAGTGTTAAGCATTTTTGTTGCAACACCATACAGCTTTTAAAAAGAAAGGAACAACAAACATAATTTTGCAATGAAATGATTGGTAAAATGCCACTCTAAGATCTAAATGATCAAAAAGTATATGTATGTGTCTACATATATAAATAACTATACATCTCTTAAAGGTAACTCCACTATTTGCACAAAACCTATCTTTATGTAGTCAATGTACAGCTAGTGTGTGTGTGTGTGTGTGTGTGTGTGTGTGTGTGTGTGTGTGTGTGTGTGTGTGTGTGTGTGTGTGTGTGTGTGTGTGTGTCTGCATCCGTGATTCTAAGTCAAAGCTCTGTTCGCACAAATGCATTTATCTTAACTAAAGTGATCAAATAAAATCAGTGGTGTCTGGTGACGTCAAAGCAAAAGGGGGTGGGGGTTGCAGAAAGCAATCAAATGAGTAAGGTTAGATGGAATTGGGTGAGTCTCTATTACACCAGGCAGTGACCTTAACATGTGATTAAATAAGAGAGGGGAACATTCATTTTCATTCACAGGCTGCCTCAATATACATCACTCATATATAGTCACTTTACCAACTACGTACAGTTTGCATGTCTGACTGCAATCAACAAGGATAGCCTTAGGTGAATGAAGCCCTAGGAAAAGGACTATGAGGGTCCTCCTGTTGCACACTAGTGCCTCTGTATTTCCCCAGTGCTCGTCCCCAGTCTTCCCCTCATTCTGGCCCATGCCATTTATATATATTGCTTCTTTCTTGCCTCTTCAAACTTTGTTTTAATTTTTAGTTCCTGTCCATGTTTTTAACACAATCTAACTGTCCAAGATTCTACTATAATAAGTCTGGAAGATTGAATGATTGAAGCCAGGGGTCGGGTGGTCACTACCCCCATAAATCATATGGTTCTTAATGATCTGAGGCACAATGTGGAGCTTTTTTTACAATTTGTTTGATTTTATGGTGGCCTAAGCAAAAACATTGTGAATTAGGAAAGAAATTTAGTCTTTATTTTGCTTTCTTTCAATGAAAAATAAGCCGACTCAAAAACATAATAATTAGTGAAAATGTAGTAGTTCCCTTAAAAACTGATCAAATATATGCAAATATATGCAAATCCAATCTAGAAATACTGCTTGCCTTTATGCCCTCCAAAGAGAGATTGCTCTTTCTAGGCACCCCTCTGGTGTTAAATTGGGTCATACTGGGACAAAGTAAAAGTACAATTGGACAAAGGTATACATTATACAGTTAAAGTCTGAGAGAAACCAAAGCACATGGATAAAACCCACACAAGGAGACAGGGAATATATGCAGACTCCACGCAGAAGTAACCACAGCCAAAAACACCACCAGAGAACTAAGCACTGTTAGATGACAGCACTACTCAATGCATTACTATTAGGCATTTTAATGAGCATATTTTCATGTTTTAAGGGAGCAATAAGGTTGAAAGAACATCATAAAGATATATTTTGTAAATCCCATAACTTTTTTTCTTTCTGCTTCATCCTTTGCATGCTGCTTGGTACTGTGCACCAGGGACTGTCAGCAGTCACTAATAGTGGATGATGGTTCATATCTGAGGGCAAAAACTCAGATCTTAATTTGGAATGAAATCAGTAGTGCAAATAAGGCCGGTGCTGGTGCACTGCTTTCAACAATATGAACAGCACTGAGTGAAAAAGGCACCTGTAAATTATCACTGTTGGTGGCACAAGCTGTAAATACATTGTGTTGGGAGCAACAGCAGATGTAGTGGTGGGTTTGAATCTACACTATGACACTTACTCTATGGGGTCAGATTAAGTATTGAGACCTGTTTGGATATGAATTGAACTGCCTAAGTCTGTGTGATAATTGCCTATATGTTACCTATAGTCGTTGTGAATTGCTGTTGCCAATGTTGTGCTTTTAGAAAATCAACTATTTTTATTATTAATAACAACATTTAATATGCATGATGTAAAATATGGCAGTTTGTAAAGTGTATTAACAGAAAATCAGTAAGATGAGGACTATGGAAATAATGTTTAATATATGATGAAGCACTTATAATAATGTTTAATATATGATGGAGCACTTATAATAATGTTTAATATATGATGGAGCACATATAATAATGTTTTATATATGATGGAGCACTTATCCATATATCCCACGTAGTAATCATGACAGTAATGCAGTCCTGTAAAAGTACATACAGACATAAAAATATTTTAAGCACGGGCATTAATGCCCTTCTAGCATGCCAATATACCAAAATAGTTGTTCCCATAATAAACATCTAGACTGTTCTTAAAAATATCTAAACTACTACTTGCTTTAATGTAACTTGGTGGTCAGTTCCATGTATCAGCTGCTCTGTCAGACAGCCAGTTAGCATATTTCTCATTCCTATAGAATCTCCTACTCAGGTTGTCTGATGATTCTCTA
This sequence comes from Protopterus annectens, assembly GCF_019279795.1. Taxonomy (NCBI): domain Eukaryota; kingdom Metazoa; phylum Chordata; order Ceratodontiformes; family Protopteridae; genus Protopterus; species Protopterus annectens. The sequence goes on from NC_056727.1 coordinate 407,333,749, forward strand.
GTACTTTTTGATAACCCCAAACATTCCCAGAGGTAGTTGTCTCTAAATCCCATATATACCTGAATAAGATCTCCTCTTAGATATATATATATATATATATATATATATATATATATATATATATATATATATATATATATATATATATATATATATATATATATATATATATATGTATACATATATATAAGAGACACTGCACAAGTTGAGATATTTTAGTCTTTCATAATAACTTAAATTTTCACATCCATGGATGCCCTTGGTATATTGCTGCTGTACTCTTTCCAGTTTACCCTTGTTTGTTTTCTTATAGGGTTGCCATATTGTTATTCCATACTGAAGTTTGGGTCTAATGTAACTAAGAAACAATGACTTCATCATTTTTGATTTCCTGGACTTTATAAATCTTTTTTTTATTTTTTATACAACTTATAGTTCTATAATGATCATTAACCAATTGGTTGATATGATTAGAAAAACTCATACCTGAATCTAATAAACACAATGCAACTGGTCAATGACCAGCAAAACAGAAAAAACAAGAAACTCCACCGAAACTATGAAGCCAATAACGGTTTAATGCTCACAGTCCACAAGTTCTCACATAAAAAATTCCATAGATCCACGAACAACTAAGCGCTTTCGCCAAGGTTAAAAACCATAGACATCTTCAGAGTTGTTCGTTTACAATGCATTCTCCTCTTTTGTACAGTTTCCTGTTCATCAATTAACCAATCACTTAAAACAATTGATGTTCACTTAAAACACAATAAATTGATTATTAACAACTACCTAATCTACCAAAAAAACTTATCAAATAATAAACCATACCCCCCAGTAAAAACATTCCAAAACATACATAAAACTTCATTTTTTCATTTATGCACATAAAATATATTATATTTTACCTTCACTAGAACATTCATATACAATGATGTAAAAATTGACATTTAATGTAAATTAATTATATTCTCATTACTTGATAATACTAAGAATGTGCTAGCAAACCATATAAATAAAAATACAATAATATATGTGCATATATGAAAAATAAAAAAGGCACTTATACAATTCTTGTCAACATAACTAAACAATTCTACCCTGTTTTATTTTTAAAAATGGCTTTATGGAAATAAAGTCATTGAGTCCTGGCGGACTCGTTGCATTAGTCCGTATCTGCCACAGGGATTCATGTGCCTCTAAAATAGACTCCCAATCTCCACCCCACTTATTGTCAGTAATTTTATCTATGACAAAGAATAAAAACTTGCTGAAATTCATACATTGTCTAGAGTGCAAATATAAGGCATTGTGTGGATCCTTATTTTTAATAGCTCTCAAATGCTCACCAATCCTGTCCCTTAATCTACGGGTGGTCTTCCCGATATAAAAACCAGGACAGGAGAGGCAAGTGGCCACATAGACCACTCTCTTGGAATTGCAATTGCTTTTTCCTGGACACTTCACCGAGACCCCAAACCCACCAATGTCCACATAGGGTCCATTGTTAATATACCTACAATACCTACAACTCTTACACTTGGACATGTACGAGCCTTTACTAAAGACCATGTGGTGTGCCTCCAATATATTTTTAATATTGCTACCTCTACTATGAATTATTTTTGGCTTAGTGCCTATAACTGAAAACATATTCTTATCAAAAATAATATCCCACCCTTTATTAATAATTCCCATAACTTCAGATGTTCTATTACTAAATTGTAAAACCATGCCAGTGGTTCTAGACTCCGTCCCATTGGATTTATCTGCTTGTACATAGCTTTCCATAGCCAATATCGGTTGAAAACTATTCCATCTTTTCCTTTCTACCTCCTTTTTAACTTTTGTTAACATTTTAAGGGGGTACCCTCTCTCTAAAACATTCCAATTAAAGTATACATTTCTTCTTTAAATTTACCTTCCTCACTGGTCAACCTTGAAATTCTCACCATCTGTCCTTTCACCACACTACGTTTTTGAAATAGGGGATGGTCACTAGTGAAAAACAACAAACTATTGCAATATGATTCTTTCCTATAAATGGAACTTTGCAAAATGCCATTTTCCACACTGAACCTAATGTCCAGATAGTTAATAAATTTCAACTCCTACTTATATGTAAATTTCAAAAACCTAGTCGTCCCATTCAAAAATTCAATAAATTCAATAACTTCCTCAGCCTTCCCCTTCCATAAAATCAGAATGTCATCTAAAAATCTATTGTAACTCACAATTTTTTGAGCAAAGTTTGAAGTTAATACATGTCTATTTTCCCAATTAAATAAAGTTAAATTTAAAGAAGAAATGTATACTTTAATTGTAATGTTTTTAGAGAGAGGGTACCCCCTTAAAATGTTAACAAAAGTTAAAAAGGAGGTAGAAAGGAAAAGATGGAATAGTTTTCAACTGATATTAGCTATGGAAAGCTATGTACAAGCAGATAAATCCAATGGGACGGAGTCTACAACCACTGGCATGGTTTTACAATTTAGTAATAGAACATCTGAAGTTATGGGAATTATTAATAAAGGGTGGGATATTATTTTTGATAAGAATATGTTTTCAGTTATAGGCACTAAGCCAAAAATAATTCATAGTAGAGGTAGCAATATTAAAAATATATTGGAGGCACACCACATGGTCTTTAGTAAATACTCGTACATGTCCAAGTGTGAGAGTTGTAGGTATTGTAGGTATATTAACAATGGACCCTGTGTGGACATTGGTGGGTTTGGGGTCTCGGTGAAGTGTCCAGGAAATAGCAATTGCAATTCCAAGAGAGTGGTCTATGTGGCCACTTGCCTCTCCTGTCCTGGTTTTTATATCGGGAAGACCACCCGTAGATTAAGGGACAGGATTGGTGAGCATTTGAGAGCTATCAAAAACAGAGATCCACACAATGCCTTATATTTACACTCTAGACAATGTATGAATTTCAGTAAGTTTGTATTCTTTGTCATAGATAAAATTACTGACAATAAGTGGGGTGGAGATTGGGAGTCTATTTTAGAGGCACATGAATCCCTGTGGCAGATACGGACTAATGCAATGAGTCCGCCAGGACTCAATGACTTTATTTCCATAAAGACATTTTTAAAAATAAAACAGGGTAGAATTGTTTAGTTATGTTGACAAGAATTGTATAAGTGCCTTTTTTATTTTTCATATATACACATATATTATTGTATTTTTATTTATATGGTTTGTTAGCACATTCTTAGTATTATCAAGTAATGAGAATATAATTAATTTACATTAAATGTCAATTTTTACATCATTGTATATAAATGTTCTAGTGAAGGTAAAATATAATATATTTTATGTGCATAAATGAAAAAATGAAGTTTTATGTATGTTTTGGAATGTTTTTACTGGGGGGTATGGTTTATTATTTGATAAGTTTTTTTGGTAGATTAGGTAGTTGTTAATAAACAATTTATTGTGTTTTAAGTGAACATCAATTGTTTTAAGTGATTGGTTAATTGATGAACAGGAAACTGTACAAAAGAGGAGAATGCATTGTAAACGAACAACTCTGAAGATGCCTATGGTTTTTAACCTTGGCGAAAGCGCTTAGTTGTTTGTGGATCTATGGAATGTTTTATGTGAGAACTTGTGGACTGTGAGCATTAAACCATTATTGGCTTCATAGTTTCGGTGGAGTTTCTTGTTTTTTCATACCTGAATCTATCTATATACCTAGGTCCTTAAATGAGTCTACAGTTTCAATCACTGTGTGCTGTATTAAATATTCACCTTTCAGTTTATGTTTCCCAAATCTCATATGCTTAGTTTTTGATGTATTTATCAGCACATTATTCTCCTGTGCCCAAATGGTCAATTTAGTCAAGTTATTTTGCAGACATGCCTTATCTGTAAAACATGCAATCAGTTTATCCAGTTTCAGTTCATCTGCATATAGACTGTAGAACACCTCGGAAGAAAAGGCTAGCTCTGAAAGATACAATCTAAACAAATAAGGGCCTAGGACAGAACTCTGTGGGACACCCTGACTGTAACCAAGAATTTCACCTGTCCAGTTACTGTATAATACTTGCCATGTCCTATTTGTAAGACATGCAGCTATCCATCATATAAAGAGTACATCAATTCCTAGTTGTTCTAATTTATTGATCAGTGTTTTGTGTATGACCCTGTCAAATGTTGATGTTAAATCTATATAAATTATATGACAGCACACGTTTTCATTCATATCTCTATTATATTGTTATAGAACATCATATTACAGGTGGTAATAGATCTATTTTGAACATATGCATGCTGATATATGGTTTCTAGTCCCAACCTATCCAGTTCTGACAATAACTTACCCAATATTACCTTCTCCATTATTTTTCCACAACAGGAAAGTAGACTAAAGGGTCTATATGACTCGGGTTTGTCATTATTAGCTGTATATGCTGTGTCAAAATGAGCTAATGACATTTGCTGTGTCCCCTTTCTCAGTAATTGATATTACCTGAAGGTCTGATAATGTGTAAAAGAAATGCAAGTTATTACAGGGCAAGTGGATTTTTAAAGGGTGAATGTGTCATGTTAATGCAGTAAGTACACTGTTCATTGTGAGATATACCCTATAATTTGTTTATTTTTAGTTATAAATGTTTTTTTTTGTTTTTTTTTTTTGGCTTCTGCATTTGTGTGCCATTAGGCAATGCACAAAGACAGTTCACGTCTAAAGGCAAAAACTCATGAATTTAATTTGGGCTGCCTTCGTTAGCACAAATGAGACTAGTGCCATTATGCTTCCATCAGCACTCTGGACAGTAATAAGCAAAAAAACTGCATCTGAGAGCTACTTGTCTCTCTAGCACCAGATATAACTCCAGAGAGCTTAGAGAAAGAGCACAGGCAATGCAGAGTTCAATTCCAGTCCAGATTTATTTGCTGAATGGGTCAGAAGTATTGTCCCAAAATTTCCCTTACTAATGTAACATTAACTACAAATGACAACTGCAAACTTGAATTTGGTAACACGACTATCAACAATGGTTGCTACATAAGACAAATATGTGAGTAAATTATATTAAGGATAACAATGATGATAGTTAACATAAAATGCACATGCAGAGGTATAAAGGGCACAATATGTACTGAAAATTAGTATGACTCATCACATAAAACTTTTATTGCTTTTACATAGAATTCCATTTACATTAGTAAGCAAAGTAACACACATACAGGCATCTCTTAAGTGTATCTCCATTCAGTTTGAAATTTGCATACCTCAAGTTACAACTTAAAATATAAGCTCTCCTGTAGCATTGACAGCTAATAAGTAACATTTAACATTTTATCCTTCTTTTTTCTCATGTGTTCAATTCCCAGGTAGTACTAGTCAGTCTTTGTATTGTGTATTCCCCAATGACCCATTATGTTCCAGTTCATAACATTTTACCTCTAAACAACTATTATAACAAACATCATAAATTATTTCATTATTTAACATTTGAACATGGGTAAGTAGGGTGATCGTCACACATGGCCAAGTCTCACTGCATATTTCAGACCTTCATTGTGTTTTCATGGAGTCATTCCTAATGCCTCTGCCAAGCCATTTTTTTTAAATGTGCAAATGCAGTTCCCAAGGCTGTCCATCATTGCTCACAGACTGATGCACTTGAGATCTGAACTGGATATAAATTCAGACACATAATTCTAGGGGTTGTTGAGTACACATGGGAAGTGAAGGTGAGGATGGTACTCCATACAGAGCCCAAAGATGATGTGAAGAGGAGTCCAGGATTTTTGTGGGACCCTTCATCAAGTGCTACAGCTGTAGGCTTCTGCAGGGAGACTATACTGCGTCTCATTATAACCTGAATCTAGAAATGACTTGACCAATGCTGTCTCCAGTCCAACTGACATTCCACTCACTGGGGAACGATGTCATTGCCATTACAGTGACATGAAGAGGTGCAAGCAGGACCTCCTGAGCCAATGGGAGGGTGGATGTATGACTGTAACCACCCCTGCAATGTGAAAGTATAGTGAACCATCACCAGTTATTGATATAGCATGGATTAGTCAGGCAATGCATCTTCCGTTTCTTGTTTTTTTTTTCTGTTCTGTAGAGCTGCTGAAAGTATTTTGCTGAACAGAGGGATGTATCAGAAGAGATTGGCTAACCTCAGAGAGGTATGAGGTAAGTATGCATCAGGTATGAATGCAAGCTAGACCATACGTTTTAGGGTATCAGTCCAAATCAGCTTGAGTAGGCACACTTAACCTTTCTATCACACATACATGCCTGTTCCTATAGCTCTTGATGATTGCTTTAGGCAATGAATGTAGCTGTGAGTGTGTTCAATTCCCAGCATCAGAATTTAGCTATTATTATTAATTACTACAATATTAAATTATATTAAACATTCCATTTTTGTAAGTGGATTTATTTAATTGGAATGCATATATCCAATAAGGCATACTGAAATAAATGTTTCCATATTATTTATAACAGTAATGAGATCAATGTATTTTATCACACATTAATCCCTTCACATAAGATCTGGATGCAGCAGAGGTGAGCATACTGTAGTTATATGTCATATTTATGTATTGAAATAATAATGTGACATGAATCAATGCTATTATTTATGTTTTGTCTATCCCAACCATTTTTCTCTCTCTCTCTCTCTCTCTCCTGTTTTTTTTTTTTTTTTTTGCAGGGGTGGAAATATCACTGCAACAACACAAATAACCATTGGTACAGGAAGATAGACCAATCACTGGATTTGGCCCTACCGTAATACCACAGGTGGCTGCAGAGGCACCACTACAGATTGCTTAGACTCGCAGGACATCAGGGTTGCAACCTGTCAGCATTGCTTCCTCAACTTCTGTGCAACCTGCTCCAACTGTGATAGTTTTCTCTCTACCCTGGCTGCTGGTGCAGTGGCATCCACTAAGAGTAGCACAGGAAACAGGATTTTGCACTTGTCTGGAGCTAAGAGGGTGGTGGAGGGCATCATGAAGAGGGCCTCGGTGCCCAAATTGGTAGAGTAAAAAAGGTCCTGCATCATATCGAGGAAATGGATGCCACATGCAGCACTGACACAGAAAACTGAGACATAAGATTGTGATTAGTTATGAGGGTGAGGACTAGATTGTCCCTGAGCTCATACTGGATGCAGATGAGCTTATGATGTCATTTACCTATCCCCAGTCATGGTGCCCCCCAACTTTTTGTGCCACTCACCATCCCTGTATGTCTTGTATGTCCTGAATGCCTGCATCTGCTACCTAACCTACCCTACTTACTCGACTGTCTTATTCTTAAGCACCTTCCCCAACAGTCCTCTCTCTATACAAAAAATAAAAAAATGGGCCCTGTTCCACATAAAAACAATATTCCATACATTACCTATCATTTCAACTAAGTGTCTGCTTAACATACTTAATTTGTTCCAACTGGCCATACAACATTATTCTGTTGTTGTCACCCAGGCCTGATTAAATTCTGTTGACAAGTCTACATTTATGTTGTGAAGATGTGGATAGCTATTATGCACACCCACCACCATCCTGCATATTTTTCTGTCCTTTACCTGTGTTCTACCCTCTTCTTGTCCTTCATTTTCACCACTGTCCTATCAATGCCTTTTTCACATGTGTATTCTGTTAATAAAAACAGAATCACACACAACACACATGTCCAAAAATGGCCCATAAAAAAACTTAACTTTTTGTCCTCAACATTTGTGCAGAGCTTGGCATCATGCATCGGTGATGAGTGATAGTAAATGGCATTTCGTGTCCTATGGCAAAACCTAGTGAGGTTTTGCTGAGGTCTGCATTACTCCTGTTATCTTCATGCAAACATGCTTAACCCCACTGTGCCATAAAAATACAAATTGAGAGCACTATTGGAAGACATTTATTAGGCTGCAAGATATAGTGTACACCTTATAGGATATTATGATTGTCATTACTGTGATGAAGCCTGATGCCTACGTTCTCTTTTGCTTCAGTCATTTGTCACTGAAGTGATTTTAACATTGTGAACTATAAGTTCATAGGTGGAATGTTGACTTAATTCACCTGTTGGTATCTGTTTTTTTGTTTTTGTTTTTGTTTTTTGCATGGTGCCAAGGGTTCAAATCCAAAATGATGTCAAAGTTTTATTTAATTTTTTGTATTGCTATTATGTGTAACTGTTAGCCACATACCTCCGCTACTTAAATATACCAACTCTGAGATCACACTACGTTGAAGTAAAGGGAAGAATTCCCTACGTCAGTCTCAGTTCACACTTGCGAGGTTTTCAATATTCGACCACTTGGTGTCACCCATATGGTGTTCAAATATTGAAATCCTCGCTCTTATAATATAGATCCATTTGGTGACACTGTATGGGCCACTCCAATAGCTTTGCTCTTGGTCACACTTACCATTTGGATAATAGTAACATTACACAGTAGGATTGGGCACCCTTTGTGATGGCCTTAGAGTAGCTGATAAGTAGTGGTTGGTTGCAGTGATAACTACCTTATAGTCTGGGCAGAAGGGGGCATAGCTAGTAAACCTGTGCTAGCCTTCCCCAGGAGTATCTGTGTGTTTGTATATAAATCAAATCTCAAAGTGTGTGTGTGTGTGTGTGTGTGTGTGTGTGTGTGTGTGTGTGTGTGTGTGTGTGTGTGTGTGTGTGTGTGTGTGTCAGCTACTTGGGCAGGGACACAAAGTACTTGTTGGACAGAGAGGGGGCTGAAGATTTTGGCTTGACCACTCAGATGATATCTTAACCCTATAGCTGTGCCAGTGGGGAGTCTTATTGGAGATCTGGAGAAAGAGGCAGAAACCAGCCCTAGACTGACTGTGATCTCTGTGTGCTCTTAAGGGAAATTGTACTTTACTGTGTATGTACTTGTCATCCTCCCAATGTGTACATACCTCACTGGTGCTAGTGCTGAGGACTGAGGATCCTTGATTACTGGGCCAGTGCAGGTGTGTCACAATACATATATATATATATATATATATATATATATATATATATATATATATATATATATATATATAAAAATAAAACCAAACTGTTATAACTAACATAAAGCTTAGCATAAGTTTTGCCATCGAGTGTCTTTCTTTTAGTTTATAAGAAAGAAGTTTGTTGTTTTTTTTTTATATATATATATATATATATATATATATATATATATATATATAAACAGAGTTTGTAGAAAAGGTAAATAGAAAGAGAAAATGAAAAGAAAAGAAAAATGAATCATAAGAAAAAGAGACAAGGGCATGTTTCATGAGTCAGACTAGTGAAGGTAATGCAATAACAACTGTGTTACTGAAATGCAAGTTAGAGAGGAAGCAGATGGTTATCTGGTACAATCTTTTGGACAGTGAAAACGTAAAGGTAACCTTTTTTGTGCACTTTTAATGTTTTTATTGTAGTTTCAAAGTTTCAAAACTTTGATCATATGGTCTCGGCCATATGGGTTTTGAAGTTTTGAAACTTCAATAAAACAAATTAGACCCATTTCTTTCACTTTGAAAACAAACCAGAACATTTTTTTAGTCACTGCCAGCCCAGGACTCTAGGCAGCTGCCTAGGTTGCCGTTAGCTGAATCCAGCTCTGTTTACATGGACTTTAAAAAATGATTTCTTTATGTTTATCATAACTCATATAAAGGGGACTTCAACTTGATGTTGGGTAAAAAAAAACTCCAAGATTACTTTACAGCAGCAGATCCATTTTGATATAATAATCATACCCACTTAATGATGCTTTAAAATAGAGATTGCAAATATAAAAATGAAATAAGTGAGATATAGTGGCAATCATAAATAGTTTATTTATTTATTCATAAGTGCTTTTTGTTAACCAGATTAGTCCCACTAGGTCAATGGCCTCTTTTCAGGAGAGACCCAAGGTGGTATTCATACTGACTAAGGGAAATTTGGCCAGGGCAATGGGAATTTCTCTTTTTGGTAAGTGCCATGGTATCTTTTACATCTTTTACATCCACCTGAGTTACCTCCAACTCAGGCAGATGGGGTCATAGTTTGACATCTCATCTAAAGAACAGCACACACAGGAGTGCAGCACTTCCATTATGGTGCACTGCAGTGAAAGCATTACAAAATCAATCTATTTATTTATTTATTTTATTTTACATTTGGTAACCAGGAAAGTCCAAATGGACAAAGCTCCTTTTTCAGCAGAGGCCTGGGGAGAAAAGCTCCTCATACAAGATACAAATAAGATTCAAAAATACAGTCCAAAAAATAATGTAATATAAAAATAGCAACATACAAGGTACATCACAGAAATACAAAAAGTGTGACAGAAAATCCACTTGATGTAAGGTACAGGATACAGTATATACAGAAGATGCAGTTGAAGATATAATTTGTGGAAGGTATGACCCACACCATACGTTTTAGGTAGCAACACAATACATAGACTTACCTGTAAGGGATATGATAAAAGACCTTTTGTAGTTTACATGAGATGTTAATAGAACCCACAGCCTTCTGCACTAAAGGAGAAAGCGCTACCTGTTTAGCTACAGTAAATATAAACACATGTTAATTTTCCATCCCCCTCTAAAGAAAACAGCACTGAAAGACAAAAACTTTACCTAACTCCCCCAATTACCTCTAGAGATCATTTACTGAAAGTACTAACCAACATAACAAATATTTCCTCCTTGAGGCCTGACAATATATTTGGTTGCTTAATTAGCACATTTAAAAATGCCCTTGCAGACACACTCCTTAAAGTGTTAACCTAAGTTTAGCTACATTTTTTATTAGCTACTGGTTTTATCCATGATGGTTAGCACACTGCAGTAGTGATATCCCTCCATGAGGGTGGCTTTAATAATAACCAACTTTTAAGCCTTATAAGCCTCATCTACAAAACCATGAAACATATTATAACTAACCTCATAAACTGCAATATCAAGAATCTTGTTAGACTTAACCCCCACCAGTTTGGCTTTGTGAAGGGTAGGCATTGAACTCATCTATAATAATATCATGTCTTCTAATCCCAAAGATACAGCCAATACATTTTCAAACTAATTCAGTGTTATCTTTACTCCACATTCCCACATTGCTGCACCCAGAATCCCTGAAAATGTCGTTTCCCCTGAAATCACCTAGTTAGAGATCATGCTTCCAATGGCCCATTAGTTTGGCAGTTAAAGAAAGAGGAGTAAGGCTGTGTGCTGTGAGAGAGCTACTTCATGTGGTACAGGCTTTGCCTACTGTATGAACTTGAGCAAGTCACTTAACCACATAGTGCATATGGGCAGTTGGGAATTTGGGGTAGGCTCCTTAGTGGTCTCCTGGACTGTATGCCTTGTAACTACCTATAAACCAGACAGCATACCAGGCTAACTGTTCAACTGCAGCCTAGTCAAATGGTTTGTGCCTAATGCCTGAAGAACAGCCACAGACAGTGAGTACCCCTGCAACAAGAGGATGACCCTTCTATAAATCTAAACATTTATAGGCCCATCAGCAAGGGAATGGAACGCGTTATCGTGGCACTTATAAACAAAGACATTGGCAACCTTCAAACACTGGACCCCACCTAGTTTGGGTTCATGAAGGGCTGATCTTGTCTCCTGAACCTGATTGACTTCTTTGAATCAGTCTCCAAAGATGTGGACGAGGGTAAGGCAGTCCACACAGCCTATCTGGTCCTCGCCAAGGCCTTCAACACCATCTCCCACTCTGGAATCATAGATAAACTTACTAAGCTGGGCATAAATCCCCACATCACTCAATGGGTTGCCAACTGGCTTACTGACAGAATCCAGACTGTAAAAGTAGCTGACTCCAAATCCAGCTCCAGACAATTGACAAGTGGAGTACCTCAGGATTCAGTCCTGGGACCGCTCCTGTTTGGCATCTACTTCTTTGAAGTATAGGCCAACACTAAGGGACTTTGGCTAACAAAGTTCGCAGATGACTGTAAACTGGGAGCCATTATTGAATCCCCAAATTATGTGGATATTCTACAAAAGGGCCTTACAGAAACAGATGCTTGGTGCCAGAGCCATGGGCTCAAGCTTAATGCCAAGAAATGCATAGTTATCTCCTTTGGGAAAAAACATGTACCCATGAATTACCACATAGGTGGCAGTACACTAAACATGGAAAGTGTGATGAGAGACTTGGGGACACAAGTGGGCAGTGGTCTCACCTTCAATAACAGTCAGGAAATCCTTCTATGTGGCACATCTCATCACTAAAGGCTTTTCATCCAGAAAAAAGGAGGTCATTGTCCCACTGTACTCATCCCTCATTAGACCCATTATAGAGTACAATGCCCCATTTGGTATATACCTCACAAGACAACTGCAACAGCTGGAAAGGCCGCAGAAATACCTCACTAAAAGAATCACAGGCCTAAAGCAGATGCCCTATGCTGACTGTCTAAAAAAACTCCAGTTATACTCTGTGGCATATCGTCTACTCAGAGGCGATCTCTGCTTAACATACAAGGCTATGTCAAACCCTGAGCTGTTGGACATGCTCCAATTAAAGAAATCCCAATCCCTCAGAGCCACATGCTCCAGGGATCTAAAACTTGCCATCACAATGAACAAAACATGCTGGAGAGATAGGTTCCTGACCCAGAGACTCCCCATACTCTGGAATAGACTGCCCATACATGTCAAGCAGAGCACTTCCTTGGCCCTCTTCAAAAGGAACCTTGATGATTGGATGGGAGATAGGAAAGGGTCCAGGGAAGTAAATATTGTGGAAAGAAATATCCAGGGAATTGTTATGGCTAGGCTTGTATAGGCCCTAGGGCTGATAGCCTAGTACCAACCTATGGACCTATGAACTTATCAGCCCCACCAGCCTCATATGCAAAGCCATAAAACATATCAAATTAGAAATTTTTCTGCAGATACAGGCAACCTAACTGATTTAGACACCAATTGGTTTTGTTTTGTGAAGGGCAGGTACTGTCTCCAGAATCTAGTAAGTTTTTTTGGAAATGTTACAGCAGCTGGGACATTGGTCCCCTCAGTGCACACTGGTTATCTTGTGTAAGGATGGGTGGGTTACAGGTGGAAGTAGTAAGAATTCATTCCTTTAGGAAGCCTAGAATTGAGTGGTTGCCAGCATGGCTGTGTATGGTATCTTTACTGAGTGAGCTTTTAGAAAAGGCACATCCATAGCAGTGGGTGATAAGGCTCCAGCATTGCTTAGCACTCTGTATGGGGGAGTTTGGGCTGAAAAGGAAGAAGTTTGTTTTGCTTCTCTTGGTTGCTTTTTGGCTGAGTGTCTAAGAGTAATGAAGCTGTCCCTGTTTTCAAAGGAAGGGTTGTGTTTTCCATTTTTTGCCAAGGTTTGTCACTCAACTTGCATAGAGCTACTGATTATGACAGTATTTGAAAGCTAAGTAATTTCTGAAAAATAACTTTTGTCTTGTAGATTGAGGCATGGGGCTTTTAGAGACTGAACAAGTTTATTTGGAATGCTATTCAGTAGGAAGTTTTGCCGGTTATTTGTGATAATTCCTCTTTTAATGATAACCTGTTTTTTTTTGGGGGGGGGGTGATAGTGGAAAGATGGTTTGTTTTGGAAGTGGCTTGTTTCTACTTGTTAGGCTGAAAGTCAAGGTACAATGGTCATTAATGGAAAGAGGAATGGCACAGGTACTAGCTATTTTGTGTGGTATATTTGTGATTATTAGGTCAAGAATATTGTATTTAAGTTAGGTCTGGTTGGATTTTTAATCACTTGAGTAAGTCTTTGGTCAGTAATGAGGTCTATTTTTTATGAATTAGAGGGAGTGAGCCAGTTTAGGTTAAAGTACCTGAGAATTGTGATGTGATTTAGAGAAGAGATGTGATACAATATTTCATTAATAAGTATTTTATATTTTGTGGGTAGGAGGCAGGGAAGCAAGTAGTTTGACGTCTGTCAGTAGGAAGCAAGGGGGAAAGGTTGAAAAGACCTTAGCAATGGAAAAGTTAGAGTGGAATCTTAGGTAGAAATAAAAAGAAAAGAGAAGATCTAACATGCAATCGAGGCAGGGCAAGGACAAGGAATTCCGAATTAGATATTTGCTAAAAATTGTAGATTTAAGTCAAATAAAAATGGAAGTGACAGGAAAAAGGGAATTTGAACAGGCACAGGAGAGAAGTCTGGAAAGTAAATTTAACATGCAAAGTAAAACAGAGAAGGGAAGACATAATCTTGCATTTCCATGGTGATCAGGACAGGGCATCATACCTCTCAACTGTCTAGATTTTCTCAGAATGACCAGATTTTTGCCTCATATTTTTCATCTGTTTGTCATACAATTGTAGTTTTCTGGTACATCACTGACAAATCATTGAGGACTAAAGTTAGAAAATAATGACAGACATTTGAGTTTCAGACTTCATATCCTTCAAAAAAAATCCATGCTAATGCAAAAACTGTTATTCTATCAACTTTGTAAGTTCATAAGAGCAATATTTAAAAATCGTCCCTATTTTGTGGCCTTTCTCCCCCATTATTCAGATGTCTTGCTCAAAGAGGATGAGAGGTATGGAAGGCATGCTATAAGATGATGACATCAGGCAAAGAATGGCTGATTTTATGAAGCACTATATGAATCTGAAAAGATAGTGGGATAGTGGGAATATGAGGGGTGACAACAAGGCTGGGAGGAGAAATGGTGGCAATTATAAAGGTTTGCATAGGAAGCATCCTGACGTTTAAGGAGGTGGAGGAAGGCTATGAGTCCAGATTTTTTTCTAAAGGTACCTGGACATGAATATTCTGGGCAAATATAAAAACATAGGCTTATGTTACAAGGGAGGTAAAGTGGAATTTGTCTGTGGCTGTTTGTGGATAATTGGTGGCAAATGGTAGGGTTTATGGGAAAGGTGGAAAACAAGAATGACTATTAGGGAAGGAGTGGGTCAATAAGGGGGTGGGCTAAAGAATGGTAATATGAATCATGAAATAATGCATTAGCAAATGACTCTGGTGAGCTCATGAAGTTAGGAGAATAAGGCACAGCTGCCACTGCTTCCAACAAGCCTATTTCTGCTGATGACAGAGATGTTAAGAGAGGGGTTAGAGGAGAGGAAAGAGAGTTGCATGCTTCACAATACTTATGGATGATTAGCGTATATTCATGGCAGTGGACAATGTGGAATATTACAATGGAAGAATCGGAAAATTTGAAGGAGGAATCAAGGTTGAATAGAACAGTAGCAAAACAGTAATGCTCAGGACAGGAAGGAATAGGGAATAGGATTTTGAAATATCAAATGCTTTTTACAAGCATAAAGACTATAAGAAGCAATTTAATTTGAATTAATATTTAGTATTTTTAGAGTCATAGTTTATATTTCCTTTTTTATTATGTGACCAGTGTTATTTTTACAGTATTCATGGTTATTTGCATATTAATTATGGTTAAGGCAAAATAAATAGAAGTATCCTTTTAAATTATGATGGGGACTGATTGAAGCATTTTAAAAGTAAATTCTGACTGGTCATTGCCAATACAAAAAAGGAGGTGAAGTGAGGTTGTATATTCTGATGAAGTTCTTGTATGATTGAAAGCACAAAAGCACTCAAGAAATGTTTTGCTTCCTCGTTTCTAATATTACAGTTGGAAAATTTTGCTTTGCCATCATTGCTGTGAACGTGTTTTATTGTGTTATTGTTCTTACATCATAGTACCTTCCATTAATGGACCTTTTTCAGATGTTGCCAACTTGGATTTGGATTTTACCATCCACCATATGCCTGCAGAACTATTTGTTTTAACCCAGTTACTCACTTCCACTGTGAACGAACCTCAGGAAGTCCTAAGTCAGTTGAAAAACAGAAGTAAGGGTGAAATGAAAGTGTTGCTAGTTCTAGCAAGATGGCTGAAGGGTTAAACAGCATGGAACTGAAAGGGATGACAGGAACAAAATGATATAGAATTAAAATAAAATATATGACTGTGATAAGAAGAGTAATCAATGAGTGAAAGAAAGGGTGGGGAGAAAAAACAAGATATTGTATATCTGAGACATGGATGATGGCATTACAGCCCTGTGGGTAGGGAATTGAGGGAGAAGGAGAGATTTTTTTTCTGAATAAAGAAGGGAAAGATGAGTGAATTTGGCAGGCAATGGGAGTAGGTTAATAGGAGGGGCAGGGATAGGGGAGGTTGCAGCCTAAGGAGACAGATAGGAGCAAGAGAGAGAGAGAGAGGAAAACAGGGATACAGGGAAAGGTAGACAAGAAAGAAAAGGCGTAGGAGCAAAATGATGGCAGGAGGATGGAGACAGGAGGGTAGAAGAGGGAATGGGATTCTACAGTATGGATGGGCGTACAGAAGGGTGAGTGGTAAAGAGTGACAAGTACATGACAGATAAAAAAAGAATTTAAGTGAGAGGGATATTTAATTTTATTTATATTTGTTTACCGGGATAGTGCACTGATCAGTACTATCCGATTTCAGGCTGAGCTCAGATGAAATACAATACATTTCACAAACAAAAATGGCAGATGTAAGCAATGGCAATGTACAAGAGATGTTAAAAGTAAATGTTGGAGAGGAGTCTAGCAGCACAAAGAATTAATTTATAAGCTGTTAACAAGCTGCTTCATGTAGGACAGGGTTTGATTCTTTCAGCCTTTATTTGCCTACTGTGTGATCAAGTCACTTAACCAGACAGTAAAACATAGTGGGCTTATCTGATTAACAAACAGACAAAATGAATACATAAACAGCATAAGCTTCAGCAATATAGTGTACAATAAAATAAACATATGGACAAGTCTCTGTTGGTATAGCATGTAGCTGAAGTATAGTCTATATACTGTAAATGAAAAGCATAACATATGTGTTGAGTATACGTATATATTTTGTGTTGTGCTACATTGTTATCTAAGTTTGAAGGGTAGTATTTACAGTCACTAGCATCCTTTCTATTATTATTATTACTATTTTGTGATACCTGTACATTTAGGCACAAATGCTTCCCCCCTCTCCTACAATGTGAATTCCTTTCAACATGCAGAAGAGGATGTCTATCTGAAAATTGTGACACAGATGACAGCCTAGACCTAAACAGTTGTCCACAGCACCCAGTCCAGCCTAGTACATCAGAGGAACACACTGACTCCTGGGTCAACTTTCACTGATAAGTGTCATCTGTGGGGCAGTGACTATGATCATGTTCTAACATTTAAATAGCACCTCATTCTGGTACATTGTCCCATACTGTATTGTGCATAATATAAGTATGCAGTAGAGATTATAACAGGATTGCCAATGGCTCAGAGATGCCCATGTGACTAAGGGGACAACATCTACATTGTGCACACCCTAGTTATAATTACTGTCAGGAGACGGTGCACTGTTTTCCTGAGTATTGTTGCCTGCATTCCTTAGATATAGATAGTTAGTAATTCTTAACTTAATTCTGAGCTAGATAAATGCAAGATCTGCATCATTATGCTCAACAGTCTTGCTCATGGTTTATGCAGCCTGGTATTCTATATATTATTATTATTATTATTATTATTATTAGAGTGTCCACATAGTGTCAACCTATAAGTGGTAACAGTTATTTATATAACTATTTATGGATAGGTCAGCAGTACTTTTAAAACTGTACTGATCCTGACAGAATGTTTTTTTACTTATGTAAAATTTGTTTGTGCTACAAAGAAGAAACAACCTTCCTATGGTATAAATACCTGCTCAGCTGAGAAAACCAAGAATATTTTAATTAAAATAATTAGAAGAAGGCATTTTACACTGAAATCCACTGTTTGCAAGGCATTTAGTGCACCACATGGCTTTTTCTACTCGTAATCATTTAGTTAGCTACCTTCTCTTGCGACAATGATCCCTGCATTGCAGATCTGGCAAGGCAGGAACAGAAGCTGCTAAAAGATGCAGAACAGTCCTTTAGGAATTCAGATGAGTTTACTCAGTCACATTTCATGCCAAATGATATACAAACCTTGGCAGCATTTGACTATTTTGTGATTCTGCTTTAAATTTTCTTGCATAGACAAACAGTTCTGAAATGGATATTTAGAAAAAGAACATAACTTAAGCTGTTTGCTAATACTGTGATAATACCAGTGTGGAAACGATGCAAAAATGTAATATTTTGAGTAAAGCTTATCAGCATTTGGTACAAAAAGAATGGCGTGGTACAAGGAATATTCTTGCATTTTTTTAACTCCTATGAAAAGATACAGTTACTGTAGTGAGTTAAGGCTTGGCCATCTATGCCAAAACATTTTGTAAGAACATATGTGCCAGTATGGAACTATGACTATCAGAAATTTGAAAGCTATTTATACAGAATTACAAGTCCAGAAATCTGTGACAAACTGTCTTTGATCATATTTTTTCTAGTCAGAAGTTCTGCTTCACAGCTGTCTGATTTTTCACGGATTTAACAGTTATCAGTTACTTGTTTACAACTACGACAGAAGGATGCAGTGTGGGTTTTGCAAGAACCAAAGTAGTTGGAGTGTAAGTATGTAGATGTGGGGGGTGCCTGCTATGAGTCCATCTTATTATTCCTTTATTTTCCTCAGTTAATTGTGATTTCTTATATTTGGGCCAACTACAGTATTGCCCCTCATGCACACCTGTATGTTGCACCCTACGACAGGTGCCAGTACCTGAGGTTAGATGCCTAGTCATCACTATTTATGCATAAAACAGTCATGGAATGATTGCACACCAGAGTCATGATACTGATACACCTCAGACCACCTTCAATAAGAGAAAAAAAGCATTAGTTGTAGCACCATTACTTAGAAATAAAAGGCCAGATTCCAAGACATGCTCTTAGTATAAATAATTTACACAAGCGTAAGCCTTCCCTGATTCCAAAAGACTTTTAATCAATGCAAGTGACTTACACCTGTGTAAGCCTGCCCTGATTCCAAAAGACTTGTTCTCAATGTAAGTGACTTACACCGGTGTAAGCCTGCCCTGATTCCAAAAGACTTCTTCTCAGTGTGATGTACTCCATTGTAAGCCTGCCTTGATTCCGAAATATTTGTTCTCAATGCAAGTGACTTACACCTGTGTAAGCCTGCCCTGATTCCAAAAGACTTCTTCTCAGTGTGACGTACTCCATTGTAAGCCTGCCTTGATTCCAAAAGACTTGTTCTCAATGTAAGTGACTTACACCAGTGTAAGCCTACCCTGATTCCAAAAGACTTCTTCTCAGTGTGATGTACTCCATTGTAAGCCTGCCTTGATTCCGAAAGACTTGTTCTCAATGTAAGTGACTTACACTGGTGTAAGCCTGCCCTGATTCCAAAAGACTTCTTCTCAGTGTGACGTACTCCATCATAACCCTGTCCTGATTCCAAAAGACTTGTTCTCAATGTAAGTGACTTACACCATTGTAAGCCTGCCTTGATTCCGAAAGACTTGTTCTCAATGTAAGTGACTTACACCATTGTAAGCCTGCCTTGATTCCAAAAGACTTGTTCTTGGTGTAAGTGACTTACTTCGGTGTAAGGCCAATCTATAAAGCAGGATTACATGTGGGCCAGATTCTAAAAGACTTGTTCTTAGTGTAAGTGACTTACTCCATTATTAGCCTGCCTGTCCTGATTCCAAAAGACTTATTCTTAGCATAAGTGACTTACTCTGGTGTAAGGCCTATCTATAAAGAAAGCTTATATGTGGGCCAGATTCTAAAAGACTTGTTATCAGTGTAAGTTAATTACTCCATTATAAGTCTGCCCTGATTCCAAAAAATGTATTCTCATTCTCAGCATAAGTTACTTATTCTTGTGTAAGGCCTGTCTTTAAAGCAGGCTTACACAGGGGCCAGATTAGTCAAGTTCTTTTGCAGACATGAACTACCTATAACATCTGTAATCAGTTTTTCCATTTTCAAGTCATCTGCTTAGAGACAATAGAACAGCTCGGATGAAGAAGATAGATCTGAAAGAATCTAAACAGGCATGGGTCTATGACAGAGCACTGACTGTAACCAAGAATTGCACCTAACTGCTGTATGGTACCTGCCAAGTAATATTTGTAAGCCTTCAAGCTGTCTATCTTATTAAGATGACATTAATACCTTGTTGCTCTAATTTATCAGTGTTTTATGTATAACCTTATCAAAGACTGGTGATAAGGGTATGCAAATTACATCACAGCTCACTTCTTCCTTTACAGCTGATATTATATTATAGTTGAAGTCAAAGTAAACTTTATTGTCATTCAGACACACACAGCAGTGTAAGCTGAATGAAATTTCATTGGTTCAGTCTCAAAGTGCAGACAGCTCATACAAATACAAGAAAAACAACATGACTAACAACACAGTAAGAGTAGACAGTTGCCATGACATAGGTTATTGCCTCATATAATTAGTAGCAGCACTCAGTCAATACTGCACATGTAGATATTTCACAGAATATGAGACTCATGCCTCTCAACCTCTTATTGTAAGAAATCCGGACAAAGCCAGAAATAAAAGTGAGGCAAAGGCTCAATAAATAGGGGCAGTTATTAAATATTGCTCTTACAAATTTAGAAAGTTGATAGAATAACAGGTTTTGCATTAGCATGTATTTTCTGAAGGGTATGAAATCTGAAACTCAAATGTCCATCATTATTTTCTAATTTCAATCTTTAATGAGTTGCCACTAATTTGCCAGAAAAAATAATTTTATGAAAAACAGTCCAAAAAATATGAGGAAAAAAACTGGACATTCTGCGAAAATCTGTACATTTGAGAGGTATGATTAGACTTAATTATTCAGTTTGCACTCAATCAGTATTGCACATGTAGATATTGAGACTTAACAATTATTCACTTTGCACAGAATGTTATCTTGCCTCCTGATTATTGCACAGCTGTAAGGGATGAACCAGCCTAGCTATTTCACCATTTAGAGCAATTTGCATTTAGTACTGCACAGAGAAGTTTCTCTTCGGCTATGTAACTAATTGATCTTATGTCCTGTTATTGCGTACATTATTAGAGTTCAACAGTCTGAAGGCTTGTGGAAAGAAGTTCCTGCTAAATCTGGATGACTTGCAATGCATGCTGTGGTATCACCTGCCTGAAGACAAGCAGGAGAACTGTCCATGAGCAGGGTGAGTGAGGTCATTGACTATCTTTTTGACTATGCCTAGACACCAAGCCTCATGCAGGTCCTGTAAAGATGGGAGAAAATACCCTAAAATCCTCTCTGATACCCTCACCACCCTTTGGAGAGCCTTGTAGTCTGAAGCCTTGCAATTCCCATACCAAACTATGAGATTGCTTGTCAAGCTGCTTCCAATGGTACCTCTGTAGAAAGCTTTGAGGACAAAAGGTAGAGGGTTTGCTTTTCTTTGTTGTGCCTTCTTGACAATGTAGTTACCCCTTGCCTGTGTGGATATGCTGATGTCTGATGCACAGGTTTGTCAATTCACGCATTGTTCTGCATAGCATAGGTGTAATAATGCATGCATTATTTTTATTCTGTGTTGTCTGTGTCATGACCCATAGCTGTAGACCTGATGTCAGCTCATTGTTAATGCTGCAATGTATTGCACCTGTCTCTGCCCTGGCTGTGGTACTTCTGTCGCATGGTCCTCACCTGCCTGTCTACCATGCATCCTGCTATTGGTATGACTAATATAGCAGGCTCTGTTTTCATCATTCCATGTTATGCAGCGTGACAAACACAGCAAAAATTATTGCATTTGATATCTAGACTATATTACTTTGCCCCCTCCTCATTTGTCTACACAGCATAAGTGCTTCTTCAGTAAGCCAAATACATGCCCCACTCAAGTGTGTGTTTTGGTATTGGCTGCATAACAGCACATTTCCTGCATGGTCTGTGGTTGTGGAGGAGGAATCAATAACAAGGACATTAAGGCATACCTGACATCACCAGCAGAACCCAATAAACAACATATTATATGTGGCCTATTCTCTGTTTGCATTGTATCTGTATGTGTAAAGCTGTCTGTATGGCATGTCTATCCACCTAGCAGCCAGATGACCTAGTGAGTGATCCCCTCACAGAACCCTTTAGTATAACTATGTGAATCACGGAAAATGCCTGGATTGCACACAAATACATTATAAATAATGCTTTGGGCATTTTATATCACCTGGAGGATTAGTGAGTCGAAGCCTTGCCTGTTAAGCATATCAACAATAATATTAACAAAACATTCCGACAATTAAAATTATGATACAGAATCTGCCACCGCCTCATCTAAACAGCTCCTAATGCCTTAGCCAAAAATGTGCTTATCTCTAAAACTGAATAAGAGCTCCTTATATTCCATCTCAACACAAATGTAAAATACAAAGTACCATAAACAAAATCTGCAGATTGTTTCTTCTTGCAGAAATCCAAACTCATCACTGCCAACCTTTATAGCATTCTGTATCTTACTTCCTTTAAATAACAGAGTAACATTTCTACTTAGCTATCAAATCTACAAACTGTTAAAAATGTGACACTGCCACACCCCCCCCAAATAAAATTTACAAAGCATGAAGCCTAACAGCCAAGATAGCATTACCTTCATTAGACTATGTTTTAAAACCTCTACAGGAGAAAGATTTATATTAATGCTAGGCCCAGTTGTTTGATATTGGCCACCTGCAGAAGTGTGGCACCAACAAACACTTTGAATCATTTACAAACAAACTAAAAGAGAACTGTTAAAAATACCAAATGCTCTTCTTGATTTTGTGTCAATGGCTACTGTTTGAAGCTCTGACTGTAGTAACTTCTTTCTTGTAAAGATATACTTTTAACAAATGACCACTGGTTGAATACCTATTTTTAATGTACATACAGTAAATACTATCACATATGCATTTACAGCTGTAAATAACATGCAGATGATTATTTCTGCTTTATTACTGTATTATATTCTTTAGTCTGTGTATACAATTTTTCTGTTTTTATCTTGCACCATGGAGCCTGAATCATGACTGAGAAGGGTCTATTGAGCAGTCCACTTACCCAATTAAATACATAAATAAATGTAGTGCATGCCTTCTGGACAAGGTAGGGCCCTCATGGCAATGTATGTGCAGTCTTTATATCCCAGGACCTCAGGGAAATGGGCTTTGTTGAAAAAGCCTACATAGTGCTGTTTCTTTCTTCTGTGGGAACTGAATAGGTTCCTCCATATGCTATAATATAATATAATGCTGAGGAAATGGTTTAGGATTCATGAGACTGATGCTTGCAACATTTCTAATGTGTCCCCAGTAGGTAGCTGAAAGACCCTGTAGCTAAGATGATTAAGGCTACACATACCTTTGCGTCCACATAAATGTGCATATTATACCCCACTTGATTCCACATGGTGATGACACAGTTTGACTAGATCCCTTGCAGTCTCCTGGACCACATGGAAACAGTCCACAAGACATTGTCTGTACCTCTCCTCCTTTGGCACTCATAGACACATTGTACAACACTGTAGGCACTGGCTCTGATGGCAGCTGTTAACACATGCTGCACTGTTACTGCAGCTGATAGTACTAGTATCACATCTGCCATGTGCACCAGGAATCTCAGGGTTCAAACTGGACACAAACTGTGGCACAACATGCCCATTTTATATGCTTCTGCATCAGTCTACCATTTTAGGTTTCATCAGTTGCGTAATCTGTGTGGCTCATTTGCATGGGGTCTGTGATTTCAGTATCATTACACACTCATTATCATGTGCTACATACCATGTTACTTTGACTCAAAAGCAACTGCACTCACTGTTTCTTAGAATTTCCCGTACCTAGTGTATTGCTGCTATCTATGCCAATTAGTACTGCTTAATGTGCTATACAACTATGAATTCCGGTCCGTTTTGTTATGACCTTGATACTGCAGGGTGAACATCAAGCTGTAATCAGAACAAAGAAATAAGGAAGCTATTGTCAAAACTGACAGTCAAAAACAAGAAATAACTGCCTCATATTGGTGGGACATGTTTATTTGGTTACTTAAGGCAAACACGCAAAGATCAGTTTATTGCATCCATTGTTAATATTTACAATCTGTTCAGTTTTCTTTCACATTCTGCTATATTGCCTATATTAAAAATAATTGCATTGTATAACATGTTGCACAAATATCAAATTTCAGAGCATATGCAGCTTGAAATGCTCAATTCAAGACATGGAATGTAATAGGGTCCATACAGTTTTCAACTCTAAATGGCTTGAATACTTCACAGCAAAGTATAGAAGCATATCTTATTGTTAACCCTATGTTAATAAACATTATGGTAGTATGCAATAAAAGTATTTTCTGTTTGGGATGAGTTTTTATGAGAGTAGTACATTAAAAAATAAGGAACTTGGTATAAAGTAACACTTCTTAGTAGGCCAGCATGTAACTATATACATAGGATCATAGGATTATAGGAAGTTACTAGGCTATTGGCCCTGAGGCTCTTATAAGCCTAGCCAATAGTTTAGCCCATGTTTAGACAAGTCAGCACTCAAAGCCCCTGTCCAGCAGAGACACAGGTGGAATCCCAGGGGTGTATTTTCTATTTCCCATCCAGTTATCCAGGGTACGCTTGAAAAGGGATAATGAGGTACTCTGCTTGATGGGGAGAGGGAGTCTATTCCACAGATGGGGGAGTCTCTGGGGCATAAATGTGTCCCGCCAACATGTCCTACTGATGTCACAGACCAGGCTGAGGTCATGCGTGCCAGTTACTTGTGGAGCTTGACTTGCAGATACGCAGCAGTCCCATCAAGGGGGGTCGGAGATTGCTTTGTATGCCAGACAAAGTTCATCTCTAAGGTGTCTATGAAACTGAGTAGAGGGACAGGGATTTTAGCCTGTCTGTGTAGGGTAGATGTGTGAGGCCCTGGATTCTTCTGGTGAGGAACCTCTGTATCTCTACAGCTGCTGCATGTGCTTTGTGAGGTACATGCAAAAGGGGGCATTGTACTCAATAATTGACCTTATAAGGGAGGAATACAGGGATGCTATGACATCCTTGTCCCTGGATGAGATACCCTTATTTATGAGGTGGACCATGTAGAAAGCTTTCTGTACAACAGAAGCAACATGGTGGTCAAAAGTCAGGTTGCTATCAACCTGGGTGCCCAAAACCCTCACAACTGATTGTGTGCTTAGGACATTGTTATTAATGTGATAATATGGGGACATCACTCTCCCCAAAGAGGATGATGATGCATTTTTTGGCATTCAGCTTAAAGCCATGTTTCATGTACAATTGTTTACATCTTTTTTAAAGGAGTACATCAGTATATTTGGATAATTCAATCTGACCGTCCGTGGTTTCACCCTGGATATTGATTTCATGAGACACTATAGTATTAACTTTTCCCTCTGAGCAACTAACAGTGGGCACAAATAAAGTCCACTGAAGAGCAGCAAATGTTTATTTTCCTGGAAATACGTGATATTATGATGACTTGATCCTAAATCCAAACTACTGATTGTCTCAGAATGTTAACAGCAACTATTAAGATTACAGGGGGTATATGTTTTAGCTGATGTATGTGTTTATTCATGACAACAGAGTAGCTATTTTCACTCAAGGCAGCATTATAGTCAACAATCAATAAGAAATTTTCAGCCTGTCGTACCATTAGACTGATGTAACAACACATTTTCTTTTCTTTTCAATCTGTCTCTCTTTCTTTGTCTCTTACCCTCAACTAAACCACGACCTATTTTAGTGTATTAACTGCTTGCAAAATCAGTGCATTCTAACCCTGTATTCTCTTTGAAACCTCTGCCTTTCTCATCACCATGAACTGGATATTATTGCTGATTCATATTTTCTATTAACCATAACATCTATCAAACAAAGATTGTTTAGACAAATCAACAAATTACAAATTATTACTTCTTGTTTTCCTTTAATGTAACATGCTAAATTTTGATTTTAATAACAGGGCATGATCTGGTCTTCTATAGTTTCAGGCTCAGTCTCTCTCTCTCGCGCACACACGCAGACACACACACACACACACACACACACACACACACACACACACACACACACACACACACTCAGTGTCTCTGTCTCTTAGGTGTATTCATATGAAACATTCGTGCTACACATTTTTTTTCCACTATAGCATTTTTCAAGTTTCATTTTTTTAGCCATTTGGAAATAACTCATATACTTCCCTTTCTAGGCACAAGTGATTATTTCAGCACTGTATCTAACGTAGGTTAATAGATAAATACTAGGCAATCAGTTTGCAGGCTAGTACATACCTAGTCAATAACCAGGCAGTGACCATAGTTGAGAATCAAGCCCTTTACCCTGTGCCTATGACACTATTATACAATGACTGACCATTAGCATTCAAAAAGGAGCATGCTGATTGATCAGCCCAATCAGGGTGTCCATTGTAAATCCAAGCATATACCAATAGAAAAGGTCCAGTCGCCCAGACTTTTTTCCCATTGGTATATACTGTAACTTTTAAATTATTTTAAACAAAAATAAATAAATAAAATAAGAAATCTGTACAGTGCGAGCATACAAAAAAGACAGGATGGAGAAAATACTAGGAAAATCAGGTACGTTATTCAAAACTAAAGAATCATACCAGATTTTCCTGGTATTTCCTCCATTCTCTCTCTCCCTCCTACTCCTGAAGTGTCCAAAACCTTTTTTCTGTTAAAAAAAAAAAGAAAACAATGGAGACCTTCCTTTCTCCGTAGCTTCCTTTCCAAAGCACTGATGTACTGGGGAAGCATGGGAACACAAGTCCCATACGAATGCGCAATACATAAAAAAAGAAACAGGATATGCAGCAGAAGAGGAAGAACATCACAGCAACTGTTATACATTATTTAGGAAAAGTAAATATTTTTTTTCTTAAATAATGTCATTGTAGAATAGCAATAACCAACTCCATGGTGTGGTATATTGAAGATTTACACACTGTAGGTAAATCTTCCATATACCTCACCGATACATTCAGTTATTGCTATATTATACAGTAATGGCTCTTTACTATTCAAAGATGAGCACATTGATTGGACAGCCCAGCCAGCATGCCCATTGTAAATTGAGCATATATCAATAGAAAAAAGTCCAGCCTCTGAAGAACCAGTAAGTGGCCAAACTTTATACTGGCATATACAGAGGGACAGGGTAAAACACAACAAACATCAGATACATTCAACAAAACTAAAGAAACAGAAACATAACTGATTTTCCTTGCATTTCTGCAATGTCCCTTGTAAAATCTTATGTTTTTAAACTGTAAAAAAAAAAAAACAGCAGTAGAGATTCTCTTTTCTGCATTGCTTATCCCGCACTGCACTGATGTACTATGCAAGCATGAGAATGCAAGTCCAATACATTTTCACAGTACATCAGTCCACAGAAGAAAATGTGGACGAAGACTGAAGTACAGTTATACAAAGTCAGTATTAAGAAAGGTAACCAATTTCTTTCTTACTTAATGTATGCTAGAAATAATCCACTCCTGTGTGTGAGTACATCAGGATTTACCCACAGTTGGCTTTGTTTAATCACTTGAGCTTCGCCCTCATGTTCATACTACAGCAACCATGGGTAAATCCTGCTATACCCACACACTCAAAGATTATTGTTAATTATGCCAACACGCAACCCCCCCCTCCATCAGTAACTTAACAAACTTCCGATGAAGGGACCATGAAGGCTCAAAGCTCAAGTCCATTAAAAGGAATGATATCACATATGTGTTCTAGTGCCTTTTTGTTTACTGGATGGAAGCAGGGGATTCTACAGAAAGTTTTTAAGCTGAAGTTTATACAAGAGAGACCAGGGATTCTCTAGCAAACTACTGATAGAATAATCCTTTTAGAAATTACAGAAGCAGGAAATAAGAGAATTTATTATAGGAAATAAAGGAATTAAAAGCCCCATGTACATCACAGATGACCTGTGTTTGTCTAGCAGCATTGGTATTAGGAGGATTAGGCAGGGGAGGATGGGAGTGACCAGCTAATTCCAGCTTGCCAATCCTTGGGGGAAAGAGGCAACCTGGCACACCGCATTAGTGACACCTAAAGAATGCAGGTGTATTGCTGCAGCAGGAGGATCCTAGTGTGCTCATGCAATAAATGTACACAGGGTAAGAAGGATGCACCTTCTGGGGCAGCTATAACAGAACCAACAGGGCTGTTGTGGGAGTGGAGCTAGCACAATAGGAAAAACCTGCAGACTGGCCCACTCCCTAACACCTAACTCTCACTTCCATCTTGGAATGAATGGACCTGCAGGCTCTCAGCCTAATGGAAGAAAGAAAGTTCAACTGGGTAAAGTTAGAAAGAAAAGCCACTAGGCAGATCCTGCAGAAGACAAAACAAGAAGGAAAATTAGGCTGAGAACTTACAGATTTCAAGTGCTACAAAAGAATTTAGTCAAAGAAGCTAAAAAAATGTTTAAATTAGTTGTGAATGAAGAGTCATAGAGTAACTGGAAAAGCCTGATAGTGCAAGTCCCCAAACCTGATAGAAATATCAGATTTTGTGCACTTTAAAAAACTGAATAGCATTTTAAAATTTGAGAGCTATTGCATGCCTAGGATTGAACATATGCAAGACTAGACACCTGGCAACATCAAACTTGACAAAGGGATACTGGCAGAAAATACTTGCTCTTCTGGTACAGAGCATTATCACTTGGCCTACATGGAGCTACAGCTGCTTTTCAGAAGCTGATGGGTAAAAGACTAAAGTCTCACTTTTGCTATGCTGTGCCATACTTGGATGACATGGTCATTTATACAGGGGACTGGTGTGGGTCACCTATCTAAAGTGCAGGCTGTGTTAGAGTCCAAAGGACAGTCAGACTTGACTATAAATACTAAGAAAGGTAAACTGGGCATGGTAGAAGTGAGTTACTTAGAGTACCTTATAAAAAGAGGGGTAGTAAGACCATGACTTGAAAATGAAGAGACCATAAAACTGACTGTACCCACTACTAGACAGCTGAAGGCTTTCCTTTCACTAGGTGGTTGCTATAGAATGTTTGTCCCTAATTTTGTGACTATTGCTTGTCCTTCAACAGACATCACAACAGGCAAAGCTCTTGTTAAGGTGCAACAGTCTGCTGAGGTCTATAGGCACTTTAATGAGCTCAGAAGTGTAATTTATTCTGAATTGGTGCCCATAAATACTGATTTTACTAAAGAGTCAACATTATATTACATCAAATGTAGGATTAGAGGTAGTACTATCTGGGGGTGGTACTATCCCAAACCATTGAAGGTTTAGAGCACCCTGTTTGCTGTATCAGCAAGAAGTCAATCAACGCAGTAAAGAGATCCATAGAGGGACATAGTCAGGCTATCATGTGTGGCCTTTGTATGCACTGATATATGATTTGCTAGGCAGGCACTTTAATTTTTTAACACATTTGCATATTTACTAGTAAGGCTCACCCAGACTCTGCTACACTTTGCTGTGAGAGAAAGGTTAGTTTGCTTTTTATTTGTTGTACTTTGTATTACTCTATTGCCTTTTTCCACTTTGAATACTGTGATTTGTTTTCTTTCACTGTGTTTTACTTGTATTCTGCTTTTAAATGCATATTAAAACTTAAAAAGAGATCACAGCTCTGTCTCTTGTGAGTCAGGCAGAAATCAGAACAGATCAATTAAGGACTCACACATAAGATAGATCAGGTCAGTTAAGATTAATCATATGTGAACTGAGGGGGTGGAGCTAGGAACTAAACCTTCTATTTAAGGGGTAAAATAAATCATTTCAGAGCTTTACTAGAAAGGCTCACCCAGACTCTGCTACACTTTGCTGTGAGGGAAAGGTTTGCTTTTTATTTGTTGTATTGTATATTACTTTAGTGCCTCTTTCTATTTTGAATACTGCAATTTGTTTTCTTTACTTTGTGTTTTACTTATATTCTGCTTTTAACTGCATATTAAAACTTGATAAGAGACCACAGCGCTGTCTCTTGTGAGTCAGGCAGAAATCAGAACAGATTAATAAAGGACACACACATATGATAGAACAGATCAGTTAAGGTTAATCATCTGTGACCTGAGGTGGTGGAGATAAGAACTAAACCTTATGTTTAAGGAGTAAAATAAAACATTTCAGAGCTTTACTAGCAGGGCTCACTCAGACTCTGCTACACTTTGCTGTGAGGGAAAGGTTGGTTTGCTTTTTATTTGTTGTATTTTGTATTACTTTATTGCCCTTTTCTATTTTAAATACTGTGTGTTGTTTACTTTACCTTGTGTTTTACTTGTATTCTGCTTTTAACTGTATATTAAAGTTGAAAAGACACCACAGCTCTGTCTCTTGTGAGTCAGGCAGAAATCAGAACAAATCCATTAAGGACTCACACATAAGATAGAATAGATCAGTTAAAGTTAAACATCTGTGAACTGAAGGGGAGGAGCTAGGAACTAAACATTCTATTTAAGATGGAAAATAAAACATTTCAGAGCTTTACTAGAAAGGCTCACCCAGACTCTGCTACACTTTGCTGTGAGGGGAAGGTTAGTTTGCTTTTTATTTGTTGTATTTTGCATTAATGTATTGCCTTTTTCTATTTTGAATACTGTGATTTGTTTTTCTTTACCTTGTGTTTTACTTGTATTCTGCTTTTAACTGCATAATAAAACTTGAAAAGAGATTGCAGCTCTGTCTCTTCTGAGTGAGGCAGAAATCAGAAGAGATTAATTAAGGACTCACACATAAGACAGAACAGATCAGTTAAGGTTAATCATTTGTGAACTGAGGGGTGGAGTTAGGAACTAAACCTTGTATTTAAGGGGTAAAATAAAACATATCAGAGCTTTACTAGAAAGGCTCACCCAGACTCTGTTACACTTTGCTGTGAGGGAAAAGTTAGTTTGCTTTTTATTTGTTGTATTTTGTATTACTTTATTGCCTTTTTCTATTTTGAATACTGTGATTTGTTTTGTTTATCTTGTGTTTTACTTGTATTCTGCTTTTAACTGCATCTTAAACCTTGAAAAGAGACCACAGCTCTATCTCTTGTGAGTCAGGCAGAAATCAGAACAGATCAATTAAGGACTCATACACAGGATAGAACAGATCAGTTAAGGTTAATCACCTGTGAACTGAGGGGATGGAGCTAGGAACTAAACTTTCAAATTAAGGGGTAAAATAAAACATTTCAGAGCTTTACTAGCAAGGCTCACCCAGACTCTGCTACACGTTGCTGTGAGGGAAAGGTTAGTTTGCTTTTTATTTCTTGTATTTTGTATTACTTTATTGCCTTTTTCTATTTTGAATACTGTGATTTGTTTTCTTTACCTTGTGTTTTACTTGTATTCGGCTTTTAACTGCATATTAAAACTTGATAAAAGACCACAGTGCTGTCTTTTGTGAGTCAGGCAGAAATCAGAACAGATCAATTAAGGACTCACACATAAGATAGAATAGATCAGTTAAGGTTAATCATCTGTGAACTGAGGGGGTGGAGCTAGGAACTAAACCTTTAATTTAAGGGGTAAAATAAAATATTTCAGAGCTTTACTAGCAAGGCTCACCAAGACTCTGCTACACTTTTCTGTGAGGGAAAGGTTAGTTTGCTTTTTATTTGTTGTATTTTGTATTACTTTAGTGCCTTTTTCTATTTTGAATACTGTGATTTGTTTTCTTTACCTTGTGTTTTACTTGTATTCTGCTTTTAACTGCATATTAAAACTTGAAAAGAGACTGCAGCTCTGACTCTTGTGAGTCAGGCAGAAATCAAAAAAGATCAATTAAGGACTCACACATAAGATCGAACAGGTCAGTTAAGGTTAATCATCTGTGAACTGATGGGGTGTTACTAAAAACCAAACATTCTATTTAAGGGGTAAAATAAAACATTTCAGAGCTTTACTTGAAAGGCTTACCCAGACTCTTCTACACTTTGCTGTAAGGGAAATGTTAATTTTCTTTTTATTTGTTGTATTTTGTATTACTTTATTGTCTTTTTTATTTTGAATACTGTGATTTGTTTTCTTTACCTTGGGTTTTACTTGTATTCTGCTTTCAACTGCATATTAAAACTTGAAAAGAGACCACAGTTCTGTCTCTTGTGAGTCAGGCAGAAATCAGAACAGATCAACTAAGACACACACATAAGATAGAACAGCTCAGTTAAGGTTAATCATCTGTGACCTGAGGGGATGGAGCTAAGAACTAAACCTTCTATTTAAAGGGTAAAATAAAACATTTCAGAGCTTTACTAGAAAGGCTCACCCAGACTCTGCTACAATTTGCTGTAAGGGAAAGGTTAGTTTGCTTTCTATTTGTTGTATTTTGTATTACTTTATTGCATTTTTCTATTTTGAATACTGTGATTTGTTTTGTTTACCTTGTGTTTTACTTGTATTCTGCTTGTAACTGCATCTTAAACCTTGAAAAGAGACCACAGTTCTGTCTTTTCTGAGTGAGGCAGAAATCAGAAGATCAGTTAAGGACTCACACATAAGATAGAACAGATCAGTTAAGGTTAATCAGCTGTGAACTGAGGGGGTGGAGCTAGGAACTAAACATTGTATTTAAGGGGTAAAATAAAAAATTTCAGAGCTTTACTAGAAAGGCTCACCCAGACTCTGCTACACTTTGCTGTGAGGGAAAGTTTAGTTTCCTTTTATTTGTTGAATTTTGTATTCCTTTATTGCCTTTTTTATTTTGAATACTGTGATTTGTTTTTTTACCTTGTGTTTTACTTGCATTCTGCTTTTAACTGCATAGTAAAACTTGAAAAGAGATCACAGCTCTGTCTCTTTTTAGTCAGGCAGAAATCAGATCAATTAACAACTCACACCTAAGGTAGAACAGGTCAGTTAAAGTTAATCTTCTGTGAACTGAGGGGGTGGAACTAGGAACTAAACTTTCGATTTAAGGGGTAAAATAAAACATTTCAGAGCTTTACTAGCAAGGCTCACCCAGATTCTGCTATACTTTGCTCTGAGGGAAAGGTTAGTTTGCTTTTTATTTGTTGTATTTTGTATTACTTTATTGCCTTTTTCTATTTTCAATACTGTGATTTGTTTTCTTTACCTTCTGTTTTACTTGTATTCTGCTTTCATCTGCATATTAAAACTTGAAAAGAGACCACCGCTCTGTCTTTTGTGAGTCAGGCAGAAATCAGAACAGATCAATTAAGGACTCACACATAAGATAGAACAGGTCAGTTAAGGTTAATCATATCTGAACTAAAGGGTTGGAGCTAGGAACTAAACATTGTATTTAAGGGGTAAAATAAAAAATTTCAGAGCTTTACTAGAAAGGCTCACCCAGACTCTGCTACACTTTGCTGTGAGGGAAAGGTTAGTTTCCTTTTATTTGTTGCATTTTGTATTACTTTATTGCCTTGTTTTATTGTAAATACTGTGATTTGTTTTTTTTTTTTACCTTGTGTTTTACTTGCATTCTGCTTTTTACTGCATATTAAAACTTGAAAAGAGACCACAGCTCTGTCTCTTGTGAGTCAGGCAGAAATCAGAACAGATCAATTAAGACTCACACATAAGATAGAACAGCTCAGTTAAGGTTAATCATCTGTGAACTGAGGGGATGGAGCTAGGAACTAAACCTTCTATTTAAAGGGTAAAATAAAACATTTCAGAGCTTTACTAGAAAGGCTCACACAGACTCTGCTACACTTTGCTGTGAAGAAAATTTTGTTTGCTTTTTACTTGTTGTATTTTGTATTACCTTATTTCTTTTTTCTATTTTGAATACTGTGATTTATTTTCTTTACCTTGTGTTTTACTTGTATTCTGCTTTTCACTGCATATTAAAACTTTAAAAGAGACCACAGCTCTGTCTTTTGTCAGTCAGGCAGAAATCAGAACAGATCAATTAAGGACTCACACATAAGATAGAACAGGTCAGTTAAGGTTAATCATCATTGAAAGGAAGGGGTGCAGATAGAAATTAAACCTTTTATTTAAGGGGTAAAATTAAACATTTCCGAGCTTTACTAGAAAGGCTCAGCCATTCTCTGCTACACTTTGCTGTGAGGGAAAGGTTAGTTTGCTTTTCATTTGTTGTATTTTGTATTACTTTATTGTCTTTTTTATTTTGAGTACTGTGATTTGTTTTCTTTATCTTGTGTTTTACTTGTATGCTGCTTTTAACTGCATATTAAAACTTGAAAATAGACCCCAGTTCTGTCTCTTGTGAGTCAGGCAGAAATCAGAACAGATCAATTAAGACTCACACATAAGATAGAACAGCTTAGTTAAGGTTAATCATCTGTGAACTGAGGGGATGGAGCTAGGAACTAAACCTTCTATTTAAAGGGTAAAATAAAACATTTCAGAGCTTTACTAAAAAGGATCACCCAGACTCTGCTACACTTTGCTGTGAGAGAAAGGTTAGTTTGCTTTTTATTTGTTGTATTTTGTATTACTTTATTGCTTTTTTCTATTTTGAGTACTGTGATTTATTTTATTTACCTTTTGTTTTACTTGTATTCTGCTTTTCACTGCATATTAAAACTTAAAAAAAGACCACAGCTCTGTCTTTTGTGAGTCAGTCAGAAATCAGAACAGATCAGTTAAGGACTCACACAAAAGATAGAACAGGTCAGTTAAGGTTAATCAACTGTGAACGGAAGGGGTAGAGACAGGAACTAAACCTTTTATTTAAGGGGTAAAAACAATTTCAAACCTTTACTAGACAGGCTCACCCAGACTCTGCTACATTTTGCTTTGATGAAAAGGTTAGTTTGCTTTTTATTTGTTGTATTTTGTATTACTTTATTGCCTTTTTCTATTTTGAATACTGTGATATGTTTTCTTTACCTTGTGTTTTACTTGTATTATGCTTTTAACTGCATATTAAAACTGAAAGGAGACCACAGCTCTGTCTCTTGTGAATCAGTCAGAAATCAGAACAGATCAATGAAGGATATACACATAAGACAGAACAGGTCATTTAATGTTAATCATCTGTGAACTGAGGGGTTGGAGCTAGGAGCTTAACCTTCTATTTAAGGGGTAAAATAAAACATTTCAGAGCTCTACTAGAAAGGCTCAACCAGACTCTGCTACACTTTGCTGTGAGGGAAAGGTTAGTTTGCTTTTTATTTGTTGTATTTTGTATTACTTTATTGTCTTTTGTATTTTGAATACTGTGATCTGTTTTATTTACCTTGGGTTTTACTTGTATTCTGCTTTCAACTGCATATTAAAACTTGAAAAGAGACCACAGCTCTGTCTCTTGTGAGTCAGTCAGAAATCAGAACAGATCAACTAAGACTCACACATAAGATAGAACAGCTCAGTTAAGGTTAATCATCTGTGAACTGAGGGGATGGAGCTAGGAACTAAACCTTCTATTTAAAGGGTAAAATAAAACATTTCATAGCTTTACTATAAAGGCTCACCCAGACTCTGCTACAATTTGCTGTAAGAGAAAAGTTAGTTTGCTTTTTATTTGTTGTATTTTGTATACTTTATTGCCTTTTTCTATTTTGAATACTGTGACTTATTTTGTTTATCTTGTGTTTTACTTGTATTCTGCTTTTAACTGCATCTTAAACCTTGAAAAGAGACCACATTTCTGTCTTTTGTGAGTCAGGCAGAAATCAGAACAGATCAATTAAGGACTCATACATAGGATAGAACAGGTCAGTTAAGGTTAATCATCTGTGAACTCAGGGGATGGAGCTAGGAACTAAACATTGTATTTAAGGGGTAAAATAAAAAATTTCAGAGCTTTACTAGAAAGGCTCACCCAGACTCTGCTACACTTTGCTGTGAGGGAAAGGTTAGTTTCCTTTTATTTGTTGCATTTTGTATTACTTTATTGCCTTGTTTTATTGTAAATACTGTGATTTGTTTTTTTTACCTTGTGTTTTACTTGCATTCTGCTTTTAACTGCATATTAAAACTTGAAAAGAGACCACAGGTCTGTCTCTTTTTAGTCAGGCAGAAATAAGAACAGATCAATTAAGGACTCACACATAAGGTAGAACAGGTCAGTTAAGGTTAATCATCTGTGAGCTGAGGGGGTGGAACTAGGAACTAAACTTTCTATTTAAGGGGCAAAATAAAACATTTCAGAGCTTTACTAGCAAGGCTCACCCAGACTCTGCTATACTTTGCTGTGAGGGAAATGTTAGTTTGCTTTTTATTTATTGTATTTTGTATTACTTTATTGTTTTTTTTCTATTTTGAATACTGTGATTTGTTTTCTTTACCTTGTGTTTTACTTGTATTCTGCTTTCAACTGCATATTAAAACTTGAAAAGAGACCACAGCTCTGTCTCTTGTGAGTCAGGCAGAAATCAGAACAGATCAATTAAGACTCACACATAAGATAGAACAGCTCAGTTAAGGTTAATCATCTGTGAACTGAGGGGATGGAGCTAGGAACTAAACCTTCTATTTAAAGGGTAAAATAAAACATTTCAGAGCTTTACTAGAAAGGCTCACACAGACTCTGCTACACTTTGCTGTGAAGAAAATGTTAGTTTGCTTTTTACTTGTTGTATTTTGTATTACCTTATTTCTTTTTTCTATTTTGAATACTGTGATTTATTTTCTTTACCTTGTGTTTTACTTGTATTCTGCTTTTCACTGCATATTAAAACTTTAAAAGAGACCACAGCTCTGTCTTTTGTCAGTCAGGCAGAAATCAGAACAGATCAATTAAGGACTCACACATAAGATAGAACAGGTCAGTTAAGGTTAATCATCATTGAAAGGAAGGGGTGCAGATAGAAATTAAACCTTTTATTTAAGGGGTAAAATTAAACATTTCCGAGCTTTACTAGAAAGGCTCAGCCATTCTCTGCTACACTTTGCTGTGAGGGAAAGGTTAGTTTGCTTTTCATTTGTTGTATTTTGTATTACTTTATTGTCTTTTTTATTTTGAGTACTGTGATTTGTTTTCTTTATCTTGTGTTTTACTTGTATGCTTTTAACTGCATATTAAAACTTGAAAAGAGACCCCAGTTCTGTCTCTTGTGAGTCAGGCAGAAATCAGAACAGATCAATTAAGACTCACACATAAGATAGAACAGCTTAGTTAAGGTTAATCATCTGTGAACTGAGGGGATGGAGCTAGGAACTAAACCTTCTATTTAAAGGGTAAAATAAAACATTTCAGAGCTTTACTAAAAAGGATCACCCAGACTCTGCTACACTTTGCTGTGAGAGAAAGGTTAGTTTGCTTTTTATTTGTTGTATTTTGTATTACTTTATTGCTTTTTTCTATTTTGAATACTGTGATTTATTTTCTTTACCTTTTGTTTTACTTGTATTCTGCTTTTCACTGCATATTAAAACTTAAAAAAAGACCACAGCTCTGTCTTTTGTGAGTCAGTCAGAAATCAGAACAGATCAGTTAAGGACTCACACAAAAGATAGAACAGGTCAGTTAAGGTTAATCAACTGTGAACGGAAGGGGTAGAGACAGGAACTAAACCTTTTATTTAAGGGGTAAAAACAATTTCAAACCTTTACTAGACAGGCTCACCCAGACTCTGCTACATTTTGCTTTGATGAAAAGGTTAGTTTGTTTTTTATTTGTTGTATTTTGTATTACTTTATTGCCTTTTTCTATTTTGAATACTGTGATTTGTTTTCTTTACCTTGTGTTTTACTTGTATTATGCTTTTAACTGCATATTAAAACTGAAAGGAGACCACAGCTCTGTCTCTTGTGAATCAGTCAGAAATCAGAACAGATCAATTAAGGATATACACATAAGACAGAACAGGTCATTTAATGTTAATCATCTGTGAACTGAGGGGTTGGAGCTAGGAGCTTAACCTTCTATTTAAGGGGTAAAATAAAACATTTCAGAGCTTTACTAGAAAGGCTCAACCAGACTCTGCTACACTTTGCTGTGAGGGAAAGGTTAGTTTGCTTTTTATTTGTTGTATTTTGTATTACATTATTGTCTTTTTTATTTTGAATACTGTGATTTGTTTTCTTTACCTTGTGTTTTACTTGTATTCTGCTTTTAACTGCATATTAAAACTTGAAAAGAGACCCCAGCTCTGTCTCTTGTGAGTCAGGCAGAAATCAGAACAGATCAATTAAGACTCACACATAAGATAGAATAGCTTAGTTAAGGTTAATCATCTGTGAACTGAGGGGATGGAGCTAGGAACTAAACCTTCCATTTAAAGGGTAAAATAAACCATTTCAGAGCTTTACTAGAAATGATCCCCCAGGCTTTGCTGTGAGGGAAATGCTAGTTTTCTTTTTATTTGTTGTATTTTGTATTACTTTATTGTTTTTTTCTATTTTGAATACTGTGATTTATTTTCTTAACTTTTGTTTTACTTGTATTCTGCTTTTCACTGCATATTAAAACTTAAAAAAAGACCACAGCTCTGTCTTTTGTGAGTCAGACAGAAATCAGAACAGATCAGTTAAGGACTCACACATAAGACAGAACAGGTCAGTTAACGTTAATCATCTGTGAAATGAGGGGATGGAGCTAGGAACTAAACCTTCCATTTAAAGGGTAAAATAAAACATTTCATAGCTTTACTAGAAAGGATCCCCCAGACTCTGCTACGCTTTGCTATGAGGGAAACATTAGTTTTCTTTTTATTTGTTGTATTTTGTATTACTTTATTGCTTTTTTCTATTTTGAATACTGTGATTTATTTTCTTAACTTTTGTTTTACTTGTATGCTGCATTTCACTGCATATTAAAACTTAAAAAAAAGACCACAGCTCTGTCTTTTGTGAGTCAGACAGAAATCAGAACAGATCAGTTAAGGACTCACACATAAGACAGAACAGGTCAGTTAAGGTTAATCAACTGTGAACGGAAAGGGTAGAGACAGGAACTAAACCTTTTATTTAATGGGTAAAAAAAACATTTCAGAGCTTTACTAGAAAGGCTCACCCATACTCTGCTACACTTTGCTTTGAAGGAAAGGTTAGTTTGCTTTTTATTTGTTGTATTTTGCATTATTTTATTGCCTTTTTCTATTTTGAATACTGTGATGTGTTTTCTTTACCTTGTGTTTTACTTGTATTCTGCTTTTAACTGCATATTAAAACTTTAAAAGAGACCACAGCTATGTCTCTTGTGAGTCAGGCAGAAATCAGAACAGATCAATTCAGGACTCACAAATAAGATAGAACAGCTCAGTTAAGCTTCTATTTAAGGGGTAAAATAAAACATTTCAGAGCTTTACTAGAAAGGCTCACCCAGACTCTGCTACATTTTGCTGTGAGGGAAATGTTAGTTTGCTTTTTACTTGTTGTATTTTGTATTACTCTATTGTCTTTTTCTATTTTGAATACTGTGATTTGTTTTCTTTACCTTATGATTTACTTGTATTCTGCTTTTAACTGCATATTAAAACTTGAAGAGACCACAGCTCTGTCTCTTGTGAGTCAGGCAGAAATCAGAATAGATCAATTAAGGACTCACACATAAGCTAGAACAGCTCAGTTAAAGTTAATCATCTGTGAACTAAGGGGTTGGAGCTAGGAACTAAACCTTGTATTTAAGAGGTAAAATAAAACATTTCAGAGTTTTACTAGAAAGGCTCACCCAGACTCTGCTAAACTTTGCTGTGAGGGAAAGGTTAGTTTGCTTTTTATTTGTGGTATTTTGAATTACTTTATTGCCTTTTTCTATTTTGAATACTGTGATTTGTTTTCTTTACCTTGTGTTTTACTTGTATTCCTGCCCTCAAAAACCTAGTACATCACTCAGCCAAAAGGCCTCTTAGATCATCAAGCAAACTACTACTAGAAGTCACCAACAGCTACAATAGCTCTGGTGATGCACTATATAGTAGTTCAGTGGCTAAAAAATGGAACTCTGTCCCTACTAGCCTTCAAAACATATAATCCAAAGCCTCCTTTAAAGACCTCATCAGGCAACATCTCAAGCAAAGTTGGCAGCGCCATGATTGGTCCCCAGGCTAGTGAAAGCGGATAACATATACATACTAAATCTAGAGCACTTGATAATAGTTTTCAATCTTACTCACAAACACTGGCTAATCTACAGTGTATGTACTGTACCTTTGTACTATGTATGTACTCTACCTATGTTCCAAATTTCAGCTGTACACCACAAATCTATTAATTACCTTTATTTTTAAAATGAATATATTTTTGTTTGTTCTCTCCACTGTAACTGTTTATGTGCCGCATACCACTGTAAAAACATGTCTCTTGCAATTTGTGTGTATACTGATCATGTCTAAATAACTAAATGTGTCTGTAATTTTTCTTTGTGGAGCTTTTCTCCCCGGGCCTCTGCTGAAAAAGGGTCTTTTCGGCTCAATCAGATACTCCCGGTTAACAAATGTAAAATAAAAAAAATAAAATAAACATTCTGCTTTTCACTGCATATTAAAACTTTAAAGGAGACCACAGCTCTTTCTTTTGTGAGTCAAGCAAAAATCAAAACAGATCAATTAAGGACTCACACATAAGATAGAACAGGTCAGTTAAGGTTAATCATCTGGGAACTGAGGGGGTGGAGCTAGGATTTAAACTTTCTATTTAATGGGTAAAATAAACATTTCAAAGCTTTACTAGAAGGGCTCACCCAGACTCTGCTACACTTTGCTGTGAGGGAAAGGTTTGCTTTTTATTTGTTGTATTTTGTATTACTTTATTGCCTTTTTCTATTTTGAATACTGTGATTTGTTTTCTTTTCCTTGTGTTTTACTTGTATTCTGCTTTTAACTGCATATTAAAACTTGAAAAGAGACCACAGCTCTGACTCTTGTGAGTCAGGCAGAAATCCCCACCATCCCATCTGGTTACTGTTTTGTTCTTAAACACCACTGTCTTTCTAGTTGACTGCTCCTTATGTTAATATGACCATATATCTCATTTCCTCTCTGCTTTTACTGGCTTTTGTGAGTAAGTGAAAAATTATCATTTTCTGAAATCACTCCCCTTCAACTATTTAAATTTATTGGCCATCCTACTGTATTCCATAGTACCAGAATACAAAAGTGACCACCCCTTTCAATAAATCTTGCTGTTTTAAAAATAGTGACTCTCCACTAAAACTTAACTTTTTAGACAGGTAAAACTTAAGTTACCTACTTTCACATCTAACTCTAGTGCACACTGTATTGTTTAGGATAAACCTTTTTTTTTTTTTCATTTTACCTTTAAACATCCCTGTGACTAGCACTTGCTCTAAAACCTGATAGAAAGCACTAGGAAGCCTTAAACTGATAGAAGCACTCAACTCCCCTTGTTAATAAGGAGAAATTAATTGTAGGCACTAAACAGCCTATAATTGCAAAGCTTCTTGCTAAGGTAAGGGAAAGCAGCTCTTGTACTTTACAAAAAAATCACCAAACCAGACATGTCCAAGGGTCAGCTTCCTGTGATTTCTCCTGTCCACCTGGTGAATCTCGGCATACTGGGGCAATGCAGCAATTGCCTAATGTACACAGAAAACACTCTCCTCCTACCACCCAACACTGCAACCTGCGAGAGATGCACTTACATAGCCAAATTGGAACCAGAGCTCTCTCCACCCAAGATTGTGCAAGACAGTCAAGAGGACAAGGTTAACACCTGCACTACACCTCATAGGCCTTCTAAACCCACACCACCAACACCCTCACATAGCAACACTAAACTCTCATATGTGGAGGCCCTTAACAGTACCCTGCCCAAGCAACAAGGACCTCTGAAGCTGAAACGCAAACAAACATCAATCACAACCAAAGTGTCCCATAGCTCACAACACCAGTGTACCACCCAACAACAGCCCCTAAGGCAAGACAACGTACCCAACACTTTAGTTATAGGTGACTCTATAGTCAGGCACACTGATGTCCCACTCACCAGGCTGAACAAGGAGAAAATTACAGTCAGCTGCCTGTCGGGTGCCAGGATCTGCCACATAACGAATGCACTCAAGTCACTCCACAAGTACAAATATGACTCTGTCATTGTCCATGTTGGAGTTAATAATGTGAGACATACCTTCCTGGACTACATGAAAAGAGACATGGAAGAGCTCTCGGATCATGTGGCCCAGGCAAGTATGACCCTAGCCCTGAGTGGCATCCTGCCTTCACCCAGAATTATGTCACACTATAATGACAAAATGATTGACTTCCACAGTTGGCTAAGCTTCTGGTGTCCTTCAAAAGGGATCCAGTATCTGTCGGCTTGGGATGACATTATCAACAGACCACGATGCTTTGCCAGAGATGGTTTGCACCTGTCACCCTAATACTGGGTGATTTCAAATACCCTGCCATTAACTTGGAAAACTACGCATGTACCAACAACTTTGCCCAACGGTTCTTGGAATTCATAAATTCCAATGCCCTGGATCAGGACTATATCAGAAGACCAAATGGAAAAAATAGTGAATGGCACAACAGCGAAAAGAACGGACCTCGAACTTGCCACACCCCCCCTCGCTAAAAATATATACCAACTCCAAGATCACACTACAGTGAGGAAAGGGCAAATATTCCAATCTTCACTGTACCGAGATCTGGCAAACAGCACTTCGAGGTCCGGTCTTTTTGATGTTTTGCTGTTTGATATTTTTTCCATTTGGTCTTCTGATATAGGCCCCCTGGATAAACTAATCCATAGTCCCACAAGGGGCTTCAATATCCTTGACCTAGTCATTACCAACATGGGAAATCAATGCTCCACACCTATGGTCACCCCCTCATTGGTCAGGTCTGACCATAAGCTAATCACTCTTGATATCCACATCCCTCCCCCATCCCCCAGTAAGGAAACCTCAATAAAAAACTTCTCCAAAGCCAACTTCATGCTACTCAAGTCAGAAGTGACAAACTTCATGACACCCATGCAGACAGAAACTGAAAGTTAGACTGCTGAATCCTACACTAAGGCATTGTACAAGCACATCCACTCATGCATGAATCATGCCATCCCAAATAGAACCAAGATGCTCTCCTCCAAAAATAGGAAGCCAATTTGGTGGTCATCTGCCATAAAGAAACTTTACAACAAAAGGAAGAAACTGTTGCAGAAAAGAGGAAAATCCCAGGATGCAAAAAACTCCCTTACCAGCCTCAGTAAAAAGCTGAGATGCCTCATAAAATCCTACAAAGCTAGTTACAAAAATAAAATTGCCAAATATTCCAAAGACAACCACAAGGCATTCTATAGCTATGTCAAGAATCTAAATGGCAATGCACAGATCTGCTCTGAGCTACAACAGAATGGCATTAAATATACTCATCCCAAGGATATTGCCAATATCCTGGCAGATCGATTCAGTACCAACATAACCCCCCTCTAACCCCCTAAAGGGCCCATCTCATTACCGAAAGATTGCCAAATTCTGGTAATAACGGCCACACAGGTAAAAAAAACGCACTCTCCAAAGCTAGGAATACAGCATCCATGGGACCAGACGACATCCCGGGCTGTGTACTACATGAACTACAAAATGAACTGACACCTCACCTAAGTGTCATGTTTAATCAGAGCCTCACCTCAGACTTTATGCCCACTGAGTGGCACACAGCTACAGTTATCCCACTCCACCTTGGATCCTGGGAACTACCACCCCATCAGTCTGATGAGCTTGATCTGCAAGGCCATGGAATGTATTATCATGGAGCTTATAAACAAAGACATTGGCAACCTTCAAACACTGGAACCCACCCAGTTTGGGTTCATGAAGGGCCAATCTTGTCTCCTGAACCTGATTGACTTCTTTGAATCAATCTCCAGAGCTGTGGATGAGGGTAAGGCAGTCCACACAGCCTATCTGGACCTCGCCAAGGCCTTAGACACCATCCCCCACTCTGGAATCATAGATAAATTACTAAGCTGGGCATAAATCCCTACATCACTTGATGAGTTGCCAAGTGGCTTACTGACAGAACCCACACTGGAAAAATAGCTGACTCCAAATCCAGCTCCAGACAAGTGACAAGTGCAGTACCTTAGGGTTCAGTCGTAGGATCGCTCTTGTTTGGCATCTACTTCTCTGAAGTATAGGCCAACACTAAGGGACTCTGACTAACAAAGTTTGCAGATGACCGCAAACTGGGAACCATTATTGAATCCCCAAATGATGTGGATATTCTACAAAAGGGCCTTACAGAAACAGATGCTTGGTGCCAGAGCCATGGGCTCAAGCTCAATGCCAAGAAATGCATAGTTAACCCCTTTGGGAAAAAACATGTACCCGTAAATTACCACATAGGTGGCAGTACACCAAACACCGAAAGTGTGATAAGAGGCTTAGGGACACAGATGGACAGTAGTCTCACCTTCAATAACCACATCACCACAACAGTCAGGAAATCCTTCTGTGTGGCACACCTCATCACTAACGGCTTTTCATCCAGAAAAAAAGAGGTCATTTTCCCACTGTACCCATCCCTCATTAGACCCATTATAGAATACAACGCTCCATTTGGTATGTACCTCACAAGACATCTGCAACAACTGGAACGGCCGCAGAAATACCTCACTAAAAGAGTCACAGGCCTAAAACAGATGCCCTATGCTGACCATCTGAAAAACCTCCAGCTATACTCTGTCACATATCG
Source organism: Protopterus annectens (assembly GCF_019279795.1). Taxonomy (NCBI): domain Eukaryota; kingdom Metazoa; phylum Chordata; order Ceratodontiformes; family Protopteridae; genus Protopterus; species Protopterus annectens. Next base: position 407,378,226 of record NC_056727.1, read on the forward strand.
TCTACTCAGAGGCAATCTCTGCTTAACATACAAGGCCATGTCAAACCCAGAGCTGTTTGGACATGCTACACTTAAAGAAATTCCAATCCCTCAGAGCCACATGCTCCAGGGATCTAAACCTTGTCATCACAATAAACAAAACATGCTGGAGGGATAGGTTCCTGACCCAGAGACTCCTCAGACTCTGGAACAGACTGCCCATACATGTCAAGCAGAGCGCCTCTTTGGCCATCTTCAAAAGGAACCTTGACGATTGGATGGGAGATGGGAAATTCTCCCCGGGGATCACATCAGTCACCCTGCTAGACAAGGGTCCAGAGAAGTAAATATTGTGGGAAGAAATAGCCAGGGAATTGTTATGGCTAGGCTTATATTGGCCCTAGGGCCGATAGCCTAGTACCAACCTATGAACCTATAAGTAGGGAAACTGATAGTAATATTAATTTGCACTGGTCTGCACTATGTACCCAATCCTTTCACTATAGAGTAGTTCTTAGATGTGTTCTAGGAAACAGAAATGCTGAGGGACTGTGCAGGGTCTACAGGCCATTCTTGTTATAACAAAGCCTAGCTTTTGTGCTGGGAAAGGGGAGAGCTGTAATTAGTTGGTCATGACAAATCTGTATGTTCTTTTAAATGGGAGAAGGCATACTGCAGTGTACAGTGTGGGAGTATTGTCAGAACAATTTATTGACAAATGCTACTATATCAAAGAGAGTAACCTAGGGTGCTAAATTCAGGGAACTATTTCCTCACTGAAGGATTACCTAATAAGAAGATGCAGAAGCATGTAGATGGAGAAACCCTTGTTGGAGTACCAGTTTAGAATTAAAAGTATGTCCTGTGAGAGTTTTGCAGCCTGGGATATTTTTTTTCTTGGCAGCCTCGGCCTGGAGGGCTGTGTGGGCTGGATGCAGTTATGACTGTACCATTTCTTTTGTTTTGAAATTGCAAAGCTAAGTGAGCTAATATTTCAGCCTGTGGAATTTGAATAAAAACATGTTTTGCATATGCCCTACCTCCAGTTTCTTCTTAGACTTACAGATTCATCAAATGCATGAAAATCAGAAAGTCTGTCTATCTGTCTCTCTCTCTCTCTATTGCTGTTGTTATTTCTCTGTCTGTCTAACTGTATTTCAGGTACTCCTAGACCTGAAGGCAGACTAAATGAAGCACTTTACCTATTTATATGTCTTTCAAACTCTACATCTGTTCATTGTCTGTGAATCTTTCCTTCTACCTCTTTTTAAATTTAGGTGACAGGTATGCTCATAAAGATGATATAGACGCTACATTTTTCATGGATAGCTCGGGATGTAGCATTAAATAATGAGAAGCAAACAATTAGTGAGGTAAATGGTAACGTAATGCAAAAGTATTATTCAAGTTGTCAAATATCTAGCATTCAGATGTACTGCAGAAAATGGGAAAGCTAGTGACTACATTAATGAAGGCACTTAGAGGTATAGTCTTCCCTATTAGATCGACGAAAAAGCAAAATCTCGAAAGGCTTAGATGTCGAAAATGCCGTTCTTCATAATCGCTACTGTGAGATTGTGGTACAGTGAAGATCGGAAAATGTGCCCTTTCCTCGCTGTAGTTCAATCTTGGAGTTGGAACATATATTTAGTGGGGGGGTGGGGGCGCAGCCCCCCACAATAGCGATTTTGATTTCCTGCATTTCTGTTCATGTGAATGTTTGAGATTTTGAAATTTCATCTATATAATATAGACCCTAATCTTCAATGCTGAGAGTGGAGAAGGGGAGGGGTTAGTTTTGTCTCTGAAACCTGATCGTAGACAGGATGCTGATGCTGACAACTACTGGCCAATTATATTGCCTACAGAGACAAAGCAACTGAAGAGATCACTTTTAAATGGAATGATTGAAAGAATAATTTGATTTCTACAATTTGCATTTTCTTGAGAAGCTGGTGTATTTATCCACTATCAGAGCTCAGCTGCATATCAGCAATGAATTAAACAAACTCATTTGCATGGTTGGAAAAACTCCTAGTGGTAATAAAGTTCCCTGTGGTGCAGGCAATCCTGCTTCCACAACCACACCTTTCTGTGCTGCATCACAGTGACACTGCTGAACGCTCACCAGTGGAAGCTCCAAAAGCCCCAGATCCATTTTATGCCTAATACAAGTTTTATGAATCACGCTTTGACACAATGGTGGAGCACAGCACTTGCTAAATAGCCATTTCCTGCCTTGCTGTGTAACACTGTCATGCTACACAGCCCCCCACACACACATCTGGAGTACAGATGCATGTACTACACCAATGTGTACAATGCACACCTGTATGCTATTGACAGAAGTGGACAGTCTTATGTATACCATTCTACATTGCTACTATTCACACTTATGAACTGCAACATTGAACAACTGTGTACTAAACATGCTGCACAGAATGCATTGAGGCAACTGATCTCTTTATTTCTGAATATCTACAGTTTAGTCAGGTAGTTGTAATCATACTTAAATTGCAAGTCAAGACAAGTTTATTGTCAAAAATGGGTGGATAAGATTCAAGCTGTAGAATAGGCATAGATATTATTATCTTGGTATACATCTATACTTGGTGACAACCCAGCTAGAGTACAGAAGGAGTTCTGGAACTCCCTTTTTCTACCAAGACTTAGGCAGAATGAGGCTGTTCAAGATGAAGGCTTTGATAACAATGCAGGGTGTGAGCATAAGCTATTTATCAAGTGAGGGAAATGAACTTATTAAGTGAGTTATACTAATATGCAGAAGGGAAAGTCGTGGTAAGAATTTCTGAGTTCTGAGCACTTCCAAAGAATCAACAAAATCCAAGAGGAGCACACCTACAAAAAAATAATAATAAGCAAGAACAAGAGAAAATAATCAGAAGACGGGGTATATAGTTATGGGCAGTATAAAGAACAGAAAGATATATAGAGCAGTTTCCTTGAGAAAGCTGTGGTGCCAGAAACAGTGAATAAATTTAAATATACAATGAACAGCCTCGAATTAGTGCATGGGTGTGCTTTTGGGTGTGCATGTTTGAGTGCGCATGTGTGTGCTTCTGTCTTTGTGAAGAACTATGCTGTATATTACCTAATTTCACCACCTCAAACAATGGGTGGAGAAATAGACAGTTTATTCTGACAAACTTACCCTTGACTACAGTGAAACTGAGAGATGTCTGTGTGGTACATAGCACTTTTCCATTTAAAACAATAATTTATTCATGCAAAATGTCAGCTTGCTGGTCATTAGTGAGTAATTGTAGGAGATGGTTTGAAAAGCGTATTGGCAATTATGTTTACTGCAAAATGCATTGTGGTAGATGATAGGGCTGGATAAAGGAAGAATAGTGAAAAATGAAGTTATGGTTTAACCAGCAAATTCACAAAAACATGCACAGTCCTGCACATGGGGTTGTGTAATGTGTACAGTACATGGTTTGTAGAGTAGTGCAATTTATAAAAGAAGCTCATGCTCTTGTGTCACCACATATGGATTCATCTGAGCGATAGTGAATCACACTGCTTGTCAGGTCTTACATTCCAGTTCCTTGTTTTGTTGTATGAAATTAATGGTAGAACAGCAAGCATAATACTACTTGATAAGTAGTGTTGTGTGTTTTCAAGGTGTCACTGTTTAATAATTCACTGTAATATGTATGAGTTGTGTATCTGGTGGATGGAGTCTGTGTGCTTTGTACTGCAGCAATACATTTAATGATGTTCTGTGGTCATGGTAAGGGACAATTCAGATCTTAAGGGAAACACTCAACAATGTGCTGAGTTGGCTTTAGACAGCACTATCTATGCACTATCTATACTCAGGCAGAAGTAATAACAAACCTGCTGGCTGATATAGTCAGCTCAAATTTCACCACCTCATCACTTTTGATCACTCCCCATAAAATACCCCCTATCATTTCTTTACCTGTTATCACAAAAGAAGAGGTCATCACTGCACTCTCTAAAGCTAGAAACATGGCAACAATGGACCCTGACATAATCCCAGACATGCCTATTAAATAGCTTAAAACATGACTTAGAAAACCTACTTGGATTTCTATTTAACCACAGTCTCCAGACAGGCTTTGTCCCAGTAGAGTGAAAGACGGCAATAGTCCTCCCTTTGCACAAGGGGGGCCATCAGCTGACCCATGACACTACTGACTCATAAGTCTGACTAACCTCATATGCAAGGCTATGGAAAGGATAATCATGGACCTGATTAACTCTAGACCCAACCCAGTTCAGCTTCATTAAGGGCAGGTCATGCCTGGTTCTTTGAGAAGGTCACCAAGGTCATGGACAAGGATAAGACAGTGAATACCACCTAGCTTGACCTGGCCAAGGTTTTTGACACAATACCCCATTCAGGTATTGTAGACAAACTCAGAAAACTGGGCATAAACCTCTGTGTCACCAGATGGATAGCCAAATGGTTCATGGATAGGACACGTTGTTAGAGTGGGGGAATCCACATCCAGCAAGAGGCCAGTCACCAGTGGAGTACCACAGAGCTCAGTGTTGTGCCCCCTCCTGTTTGGGATATACTTCTCAGATGTCAAGCCAAATACAGATGGCCTGTGGCTGACCAGGTTTGCTGATGACTACAAGGTGGGGGCAATCATTGACTCCCCAAAGGAGGCTAATATCCTAAAGAAAGGTCTGATGCAGACTAATGATAGGTGTCAGAGCCATAGCCTCAAACTAAATGTGAAGAAGTGCATAATAATAGCCTTTGAGAAATTAAATACCCCTGAAAATTCCAATATTGATAGCAGCCCCCTAAGAATAGAGCCAGTGGTGAGAGATCTTGGAACTCAGATAGATAGTAATTTGAACTTTGACCACGATGTATCCACGGTGGTGAGGAAATCCTTCTGTGTCTCAGCTTATAAGTAGGGACATGGCATCCATATCTAAGAATGTCATTATACCACTGTACGCAGCCTTCATCAGACCAGTAATCAAGTGCAGTTCACCCTTTGTTATGTACCTCACCAGGCACCTGCAACAGCTGGAGCACCCTTAGAGTTTTCACATTAAAAAAATAAAGGATATAACCTACATGTCATATGTGGACCAATTAAAATCTCTATCATTGTATTCAGTTTCCTTTTGATTACTGAGAGGTGATCTGTGTCTGACCTACAGGGCCGTCTCTGACACAGCCCCGATGAAAACGTTGCATATTCGCAAAACTAATTGTACAACAGTTACCTGCTCCAAAGATCTAAACCTGATCTCTGACATGAATAGATCATGCTGGAGAGACAGATGTGTCCCAAAGATTGCCCCTCCTCTGGAATAGGCTTCTTATTCACATGAAGCAAGCCCTTCCCTGACCATCTTCAAGCGCAATCTAGACCGATGGATGGGAAATTGCAAATTCACTCCTGTGGTGACACCCATGTCCCTTATGAACAGAAGCAGTCTGTAAAAATAGTCAAAACCCTGCTTGACGACCCTTGTTGTCTTTTCCCCTGTGGATAGAAAACTGGATAAATATGAGTAAAACTGGCTAGGCTTGTAAGGGCTCTTGAGCCATTAGCCTTGTAATCTCCTTTGAACCTACGAACCTATGAACATCTGTGATATGCTGACCTGGACTGTGGAGGACAGGTAATTTAAATGTATATAAACAAGAAGAGCTTGTGGTGATAGTGTTATTACCACTGACAGGAAATTTATATTGTCACTGGTTTAAGAGGGTCTATATTAGAACATCAAAGTTTCAAAACTTTGAATGTTCTAATACCAACCCCTATTCAGAGAAAGCTGAAAACATCAAACATACAGAACAGCAAATTTTTTCCTAGGGAAAAACATTTGCTGTTCCAAAACACATACACACAACACAAGCAAACCAAACAAACAGCAATCCACACATATACACCTAAAATCTTACACTTAACCCTACACTAAACTATACACACAGCACTAACTATCCACTTACCTTAACCCAAACCCTAACGTCCATCACTATCGCACACTCACCTCACCGGCGCCCCAACCCTAATTCACCTACCCTGCCCTAACCCTCACGTCCACACAGTCGCACACATACCTAACCCACGCTCTAACCCTAACTCACCTAACCCACCCTAACCCTCACGTTCACACAATCGCACACATACCTAACCCGTGTCCTAACCCTTACTCACCTAACCCGCCATAACCCTCACATCCCCACAATCGCACACATACCTAACCTGTGCCCTAACCCTAACTCACCTGACCCGCCCTAACCCTCATGTCCACACAATCACACACATACCTAACCCACACCCTAACCCTAACTAACCTAACCTGCATTCAATCGCACACTTACCTGAACCCGACCCGTAACTTTCCACCACAGTGCTGAAAATACCGAAGCAACAGAAATGGCCAACCGAATTCTTTCCTTAGGAAAAAATTCTGTTTTCTGTTGCTTCGATATTTTCAGCTTTCGCTGAATAGGGGTCGATACTAGAACATTCGAAGTTTTGAAACTTTGATGTTCTAATATAGACCCATTTCAGATAGGTAGCATGTGTTGTTATTGTACAGTGCTTGTATGCACTGCAATCTGTTGTAATATGCATATGATTATTATTTATTTACTATTGCAATTGGAAGCTACTTATGTATATAACCTGCTAATATTAAGCAATATTTTGCTGTGCATATCAGAGTCCAAGGAATATCAGAGGTATATTTCAGAAGTTTGCTTGTGGAAATCTGCAATTGGACAGCCATATATTTTTGGTTCTCCTACACATATCATCACACCTAGGCATGGTAGTACAGCTGGCATGTATGTGAATTGCGGAGCGTGGTCTGACACCTTATTTTGTACCTATCCCATACCTGAACTCTAAGTATAGAACAGTATATGATGATACTCCTTGGAATCTTGTCACAAATATAAATTGTGCAGGGTTCTCGTATCTGTTTTTTTTTTTATCAAGTACAAGCCTTATATAGATGTAGGTCATGAATCCTATCTCAAAGCTTTAAAAAGGCAAGGATTAATGCTGAAGCATTAATCAGAGAAATATATTGGGTCTATATTATATTATCGAAAAGTCAGGTCCACGAATAGCACTTACATCAAAAATACCATTCAGCGAATTCACAGCCCCACCCCCCCCCCCCCCCGCTAATTATATATACCAACTCTGAGATCACAATGCAGTGAGGAAAGGGCAAATTTTTCGATCTTCATTGTACCGCAATCTCACTATGAACAGTTCGCTGAACGGCATTTTCGATGTAAGTGACATTCGCAGACCTGTCTTTTCAATAATATAATATAGACCCATATATATCATATGACTTGAATTGCAAATGTTGTTATATGCAAGTTATTTTAAAGTAAAGCAAAATAGATATCATGATAAAAAGAAAAAGTTGTAGTCGTAAACTGTTTTACAACAGCACTTTGTCTCATTAATAAGTAAAGAAATTATTATTAAAATTTTAGTTAACAGAAGGTATAATTGCATGTATGTAAATAATTATTGGTAAAAACATATGTTAAGAGTGATAATTAATTAGTAATACTTTATCATTGTAAGACTGAGATCCATAGGTAAAGCAGTACAAATAGTACAAGCAGTGGCCATGTGCAGAATGTGAACAATTCAAAGACAGAAAATGTGCAACTGCACAAGGATCAAAATATTATGGTATGTAGCACATGCAAATGAGTGCACAATGATATGTAAATGAAGAAGCCATGCAAGTGAGCCACACATAAACTGAAAATGAAATACCCCAAAATGGTGCAATGATTCAGAGATGGAGGAGAGGGTGGTGCTGCATGGCCTCGCTAATCCATTTTGAATGCTGATGAGACTTGTGGTTTACATAGTGAGAGCTTGGCTGGAGACTACAGCAACAGTAGTACAGGAGCTTCATTTGGCAGCCTCTAGCACAACCAGTGCTCTCAGTATTGTGTGTTGTGGTTTCTCATGGCAACAGATGAAGTACAGGCACCACCAAATTAAGACCACCTAACAGAACAACAGACAATATATAATTCCCAAGTGGATAGGGATACTATAAGGTATCTAGTCAAACTTTGCTGCCCACAGGCAGACTCAAGGAAACATGTGGTATACCCATCCCCATGAACACAATGGTGTGTGTAGCATTAACCATCTTAGCTACAGGGACCTTCCAGCTACTACTGGAGCCACATTAGGGATATTGCAAGAATCAGCCTCACTAATACTAAACCAGATCCTCAAGATTATTCTGCAAGAATCCCTGGTCTAATGGTGCAGAGAAATAAAGCCCTGACTGTACCCCAGATGACCCATGTTTGACTATTAGCATGGTAACTGGAGATACTTGGTAGATGAGGATGTTTATGAGCTGATAGACATTGAGGATTGTTTGGTGTCATTTCCCAGTCACAGAGATTAGCTCCTTAAATCTAGGGTGTCTTACATGTGGGAGTAGGCCAGGCAACAACCACCCTTGTGTCAGTAGGGGAAGCACCAAGTTAGTAATATCCATTATAGTAAACTATAACACATACCACTGCATGACCTCCACCAATAAACTTGGTTATCAGTTTCAGTTATTAGAGTGCACAGCCACAAATACCCCATACTGTACATGTGGCACTGGATCCCAACCATGTAAACTGCAATTCCAGATGTAAAATATATTCAAGGCTTGTTCTCCACAAACAGCCAGACACTAATGTGCCATACAAGTGTGATGGGGACCCAGTTGCACATGCAAGAAATGTGCCTCACTCTACCTGAAAAACAACACATGGTGTGTACTTGAGAATAAGGTACTTTACACAGCAAGAGTCTCATCCAGAACAGTTTTACTCAAATTCCTTTCTATGACAGTCATACAGTTGTAAGTTGTGTTGTACAAGATGACAACAGAATTTTATTGCACTAAAAGCAGACAGTTAGTTCAATGATTATAAAAATAAATCTAGATAATGCCAACATCTGTAAATCACTTCCTAAGTGCAATGTGCTATTCATGTATATTGCTATTAGTTGTTCACACTCACCATGTAGTAAGAGACATGTAACCTGCATGCTCATGGATAAGACATGTGTATGTGCATAGCACAGTAGTGCAGTGCTACATTGCATGTTATGTGATTCAAAAACGTACATCTTTATGCAAGGGGCTACCATTATGCTCCATGTATGGACCTACTGAGTTGCTACGGCAGGTCCTGGGACTTTTAAAAGCAGGGTTCCTGCAGAGTGTGCTAGGGCAAGCAGGATTTTTTTCCTTATCCTGCACAGGGATTTTAAAGAGCTCCTGCTGGGCTACTACGATAGCTCTTTGAAGAAGGCTAATGCCTATTTTAAGATGCCAGAGATGTAGCAGGGTTTGTTGGTCTACTGTGACAATGAACTGTACAACTCTAATACTGTTTTTAACATATGAGTGCATGATATTTTTTCTGACTACATCATGCTTTTGCAGGTCTGGTTATGGAAGAGATAGAATGGCCACACTTACCTTATTCTCTAACAGCCACCATATCTGGTACTGAGTCACCAGTCTTCACCAGGTTTACTTGTCAGGAGAGGGATGGTGGTCTATCTGCTGGAGATGACCTTAAAGGGTCACTATTACCTCCTGTGCCTGCCTCTCAGGAGGCAGGGTAATGTTTCTTTCCTAAAGGTGAACTGGGGAGTCTCCAGTTTCACTTCATTGTAAGGTTTAGAGGCGGGTTCTACCATAAAGGTTTATTTTTGAAAGTAGCATTGTATTCATTTCTGAGGGGGACACATGCATCCATGCAGCTACTTACTTGTCCATAGAAATTGTCAGTAAATGATTCTACATAAGCAGCTGGGTCACTAAGGTGGAGTGGGCTTCTGAATTTAACCAGGTCATCACTCAGTTTTATTAAATTAGCCTTTGCAAACTCTCTCAATACTGAGGTATTGGAGGTTGTTTCAGGCTTCATTCTTACAGTGAATGTGACTGACATATAATCCAATTTGCCCTGAGATGAGGTTACAATTGGTGAGGAGCAGAGCTGCTCCATACTGTTAAGGACCAAGGCCAGGATTTTATTGTTCTTGGTTGGGGTGCAGACTAACTGGTCCAGAGAGTTTGTATTGATGAAGTCCAGAAATCTCTGGACATACATGTTTGAGGATATATAAGTCTCCCAGTTTATGGAGGGATAGTTGAAATATCCTAGGAGAGTGATATTTGGCATAAAACATAGGGGTTCCATACTGGTAAGGTAGGAGGTATGGGCCAAGAAGGACATATAGAGGTATGGTTCCTGTAGTTAGGTATGATTGTGATAGGGATTTTGCTCATAGCAATTTGGACTACAAGGAGTTCTGTGTCATTATCTTGTCTCATAAGTTTGAAGGTGAGATTTTTTTAAGAATATAGAGACACCTCCACTTCTTGTGCATTCCTCTAATGTGGCCGGCCTGTACAAGTGATAGACATTGAAGTACTGCCCTGATGGTGTACCTTAAATGGTCTTGAACCAGGTGCTTGTGATGATGTGTATATCAACGTTTTCCAAGATAAGTAGTGCCTGCAGGGTGTGACTTTTTTATTAGACTTCTAGCATTGAGCAGCACCACATAATTGCTGTGCAGATTCAGTTTAATCATGCTGAAAGCTTTAAAAAGACTGACTTTGTCTAAAAAATGGCACTATGGAGGTGGACATATTTTTAACCAATGTATGGAAGTCATGGGAGGAGATGTGTAGACCATCCCTCCAAAGCAGTTATGAATATCTACCATCTGTTCCCAAGCTGATTTATATATATATATATATATATATATATATATATATATATATATATATATATATATATATATATATATATATATATATATTATCCCTTTAGAATGACATTAGAAGCTAAGCCAATTGTTGAAGTCAATTATCTTTTGATGAGGTGTGCATTGTTGCATCTCACCGTGGAGTCACCTATGACTAAGATGTTGGACTATGTGGAAGTTTGCCTTTTGTTCTGGTTTTTGAATAGCTTCATAGGTTCATAGGTAGGTACTAGGCTATCAGCCCTAGGGCTTATACAAGCCTAGCCAAAAAGGTACCCTGGCTTTCGCAACCCAAGAATATTATTTTCCTGTGTCCCTGTTGAGCAGAGCCACAGAGGTGATCCCTGGGGTGAATTTCCTATTTCCCATCCAATCATCAAGATTTGTCTTGAAGAGTGCTAATGAGGAGCTTTGTTTGATATAGATAGGTAGTTTGTTCCAGAGTTTGGGAAGTCTCTGGAACAGGAATCTATCCCTCCAGTATGTTCTTTTTATTGTGGTGACAAGGTTTAGGTCCCTAGAGCGTGTAGCTCGGAGGGATTGAGATTTCTTTAAGTGAGGCATGTCCAACAGCTCTAAGTTTGACATAGCTTTGTATGTTAGGCAGAGATCTCCTCTGAGTAGGCGATATGTGACAGAGTAAAGCTGGAGTTTTTTGAGACAGTCTGCGTAGGGCATCTGTCTGAGGCCAGTAATCCTCTTTGTGAGGTATTTCTGTGGCCTTTCCAGTTGCTGTAGATGTCTTGTGAGGTACATACCAAAAGGGGCGTTGTACTCTATAATGGGTCTAATGAGTGACAAGTAGAGGGGAACAATGACCTCTTTTTTCCTGGATGAGAAACTTTTTGTAATGAGATGTGCCATGTAGAAGGATTTCCTGACTACTGTGGCAGTGTGATTATCAAAGGAGAGACTACTGTCCACCTGTGTCCCAAGGTCTCTTATTACACTTTCGGTGTTAAGTAGACTACCAACTATGTGGTAGCTCATGAGTACCGAGTTTTTACCAAAGGGGATGAAAATGCACTTTTTGGCATTGAGATTGAGGCCATTGCTTTGACACTAGGCATCTGTCTCAGTGAGGCCCTTTTGTAGGATGTCCACATCATTAGGAGATTCAATTATGGCTCCTAGTTTGCAGTCATCTGCGAACTTCGTTAGCCAAAGACCTTCTGTGTTAGCTTGTACTTCCAAAAAGTAGATGCTAAACAGGAGAGGACTCAGGACTGTACCATGTGGTACACCACTTGTCATTGGTTTGAAGTCGGATTTGGAGTCTGCTACTTTCACAGTGTGGGTTCTGTCAGTGAGCCATTTGGCAATCCATCTTGTGACATCAGGATTTATACCTAGTTTAGTGAGTTTATCTATAATTCCAGAGTGGGGAATGTTGTCAAAAGCCTTGGCAAGATCTAGATAGGCTGTGTAAACCACCTTACCCTCATCTACGGCTTTGGTGACTGCTTCAAAGAAGTCAATCAGGTTTAGGAGACATGATCTGCCTTTTACAAACCCGAACTGGGTGGGGTCCAGAGTTTAGAGATCACCAATGTCTTTGTTTATAAGTTCCATGATGATATATATATATATATATATATATATATATATATATATATATATATATATATAAAATACGTTCCATGGCCTTGCAGACCAGGCTCATTAGGCTAATGGGGCGGTAGTTCCCGGAGTCCGTGATGGCTCCCCCTTTGTAGACTCAATGTGTCTCATAGATGTGTGTTTTGTGGTGGGTGTTCTCTGTGTTGTGTGTTTGTAAATCTTTGTAGATTGCTGAGGGTACTTACTTCTTATGTTACATTTAGGAGGCCTTTGTGGTTTAGATAGGCTGCTTGTAATAGCCTCAGCATAGGTAGGTGTAGGTGTTTGGTCTGAGCTATGTATGACAGGTGTAGTGTGGTGTTGTGTAGTACTGACAGACAGCTTGTTTTTATAGAAGCTTTGTGTGACAGCTTTACCTCCAATAACATTGTATAACTATATCTCTAACATGCTATGTCAGAATGCTCATTTCTAATAAGCTGGTTCAACCAAGCTGCCCATTCAATTAAAGTATGCTGCAGGAATTAGTTATATTCAGAAAAAAAGGTGCATCAAGCATCAAATGAGCCAAAAGTAAAAAAAAAAACAGTTACCACATTGTAAATTTATTAATTGAATCCTTGCATTAGCATCTTGAAAACTTCTTAAAAATTATATAATGTTGTGAATTTAATTAAATAGTCTCCCAACCGGTCATCAAATCTAGTTCAGAAAGCAAACACTTTGACATGTAGGTGAGTTTTTTCCCAAATCTAGGAACCTGCCAAGTTATGAATGTGTCATGCGAACAGGTGTTTATCTTGCAGTGAAGACTGACATCTTTGACACAAATGTTAGACAGACCACTGGCTCTGTGAACGTAGAGAAAGCTGAAAAGGATAAACAGTGCTAAACAAAGATCACCTCTCAGGATTCTATATGAGACAGAGTAAAGGGATAAGAATTTAAGTATTTTGAGGAAGCTTCTTAGATTCTGTAGCCCATAAATATGATTTGCCAGAAATCTTTGGGTCTTTCAAGCTGGTTAAGATACTTAGATATCTATTGTAAAAAGGCTATTGTATTCAGGGATAGGTCTAATAAGGGAAGAGTATAGAGGAACCAAGACTGGATAGGACTGACAGATCATCTGAGCAAGATAGGAAGGCTAACCTCAACCAGGATATAGTGATTTGTAGATATAAGTGAAAAAGTTATGTTTATGTGACTATGTAGCATGTATCTCTAAACAGATTGTGTTAAATATTTTTTTTATAATTGCAATTGCAATTGCAATTGCAAGCCATATTGACACAAGATAATTTTGTGATGCTAAACATACTTGATTATCTAAATGAATGTACTAAGTGAAAGCTTAAAGGATCATTATTCAAGCTCACACAAGATCTGTGATGACAGGGCTAAGGATTGTTTTCTAAGTGCTTTAGTATGTGCAAATGTACTATGGGCATGTAATGAAAAGTTTATCTACTTGACGAGAAAGAGTTAGAAACAGCTTAAACATCTTAAATTCATTTGCCAGGTCACATAAAGAGCATAAGACAAGAACCTCTAGACACTTTTTTATGGAAATATGTAAATATGTAGATATGGCCAGGCTTCTCAATGTGTTTTATAATGTAAATATGTATATATTAGTCATAGAGTAAGCTGGGTTATGCATGTATTATTATGCATTGCATTTTTTAGTTGAGATTGTACCATCTTGTCTGATATGACTGAACGATACCAAAAGTTAAGCCAATTTTTGAAGCCTACTATCTTTTGTTCATACTGTGGCATCACTGATAAAAGATCAGCATGGAAAATTGTATTAAACCTTAAACTTGGCTACGTTATTTATAACTATACTGACTGGTTTTCTTTGATTACTCTCCATTGAATCCCTGCTGGTGTAGCCTCGCTCCATTCACCCTCACTATGCTCGGGCTCACTCCACTCCCCTACCCTACCCCCATTCCCACCCACGCCCACATCAATTACATTTATAGTCTTCCGGACTGCCACTCCCCTTTTCACCTCCCCCTCTCCTTGCCATTTCAGCCTTTCACCATTACACAGTGTCTCTTAAACCCCACCCACAACCTCACTGTACTGCCACCCAACCCCTTCCTCACATCATCCTACTTTACCAACCATTATACCTCACAAACCTACCTTCTACTCTACTACCTTTTACACTTTATAAATCTCATCTTTTGTATTCTACACACCAGGTATCCTCCTCCCACCCTCATAGCCTTCCAGACAAAATGCTACATCTACTTTATTTTATTTATTATTATTATTTATTTATTTCCAGTTTAATGACCGGGAAGTCCACTGGGCCAAGCAGAGCCCATTTTTAGTGGAGGCCCATGGAGAAAAGCTCCAAAAGCAATTAACAGAATATAACATAAGTAAAGTATGGAATATACATATACAAAAGCATAAATATGCAATTTAAAATACAAATACAAAATCAGGGAGTATACATTTAAAAAACACAAATGTTAAAATGTAAAGTCAAAAGTAATACAGATAATATAATTAAAAGTACAAGTCATAAAGTGTTTATATAAGTTTAGTGTTTGTTCTAACAATAATGTTAGTGATCAAAGGTAACAGTAGATAAGAGTGAAGGGAAGTTTGAAAAATACGACAGTGTAATTTAGGTGGGAAGAGAGCAAGGACAGTCCCAGTTTGAGGTAAAGTAGGAATGGAGGAGAGATTTGAAATTAGAGTGGCTGTGTGTACAAGGGGGGGGATTCCATAGTTTAGCTAAGGAGTGTGACAGAATTAATTGGGCAGGTGGACAAAGGGGTTTATAGATTTTAAGGAGGTTTTGGTTTTCAGATCTGAGAGTATGACTAGGGAGGTAAGGAGTTAAGATAGATGAAAGAGAGGGGCATATAGATGGTTGGAATATGAGTTTGTGAGCAGTAGTGAGTTGTATCAATTTCAGGAAATTAGGAAGCTCAAGCCAATTTAGGGAGTGGAGGGAATGGCAATGATGGGTAGAGTATTTGGACCCTGTAGCAAATTTACAGACTTTATTATAGCAGGCTTCCAGTTTGCTTTTTAGGCTAAGTTGGAGATAAGTAGATGGGCACCATACATGAAAGAGGGGGAGCAGGTAAGGAGGAGGCTAGTTTACATCTGGTAGAAGCGGTTAGATAGTGATTTTTGACTGTACAGCAGACCTAGTTTTTGGTGTTTTTTTTATATTATTTTGGATGTGGATATTGAATTTTAAATGTTCATGAATGGTGACTCCGAGTAGTTTTATGTGAGGTACAATTTTGATTTGTGTGTTATTGTGGCTTTTTATTTTAAAGGAGCTTTTATCTATGGTAAAATTTCTTGAAGGAGAGAATATCATGATTCTATCTTCCACTTCAGTCTGTAACACTGCTTACTCTTCTCTCAGTCTCCATATCCTGCCATCATTCCCTAGCTTGCCTCTACCAGGGCCCTACTCTTCCTTGCCCACCTTCTCATTCCCCCACAGCCCAATCATTCCTTATTACTCCCTTCTCTTTTCTCTAACCATATTACCTGTCTACACAAAATTAAACTCTCTCCTCAGCATATTTTTTCCCCCAAACGTAAAACCAAATCCTTCTATCTTAACCCTCTCCTCTCTAGTACTAAACTCTTAATATCTTACTTGTTGCTCTCAGGGGATATACACCCCAATCCTGGCCCTACCACCAACTCCAGTATGTCCTCCAATCCTGATATTTCTTCCTCTCCACAGATCAACCCCCAATCTTACACTACCTCAAGTACTAAAATCAGAGCTCTCAGTATCTGTAGTACTCTAAAGAAAGACATTGAGCTACATTCCTGGATATCACTTCAAACTCCAGATATTCTCTCCATCTCTGAAACTTGGCTAAAACCCACATTTCTGATAGTGAAATCTTACCCCCTAGCTACAATATCTTCTGCCAAGACAGACCCTTGAAAAAAGGAGGAGGGGTAGCTATACTATACTCTGAACATCTCTCCCTCCATCCCCTACCTTACACTCCTCCTAGTTTTCACCCAGCTGAAATCCTCATTGTCAACTGTAATTTGAACACTAGAAAAAAATGCCATCGCTACCATTTATATACCTCCCGGCAACAACATTCCTACCTAATGAACTCTTTCTTGCATAGATCTCACAAACCATCTCCTATGAAACCATCATATTAGGTGATGTAAACACTGATTGGAATACGCCGTCCTCTAACTCTCCCAGTGCTAGCATTAACCTATATGGTGTTTCCCAACTCATCACATTCCCTACTCATATTAATCAACAAACCAATACTAGCACAACCCTTGACTGGTTTCTCACCTCCCACCCTGGACCCCTACCACAACCCCTCTACTCTTCCTGACTTGCTTTGTGATCACTGCCCTACTTCCATCCAGTGAAACTGATACCAAACATTTAAATTATACATATATAGGGACTGTCCTAACCTAGCACACCTCAACTCTGACATATTCAATCAAACTATCTTCACCATCAACTGATCTTTTCTTTTTGACCTCCCTCTTGAAGAAGCCATTCTAAAATTTAACACCATCTTCCTTAACAATCTTAAATCCTTGGCCCCTATCAGGAGAATAAGGGATAAAACCAACTTTACCCCCTAGATAGGTAAAGACACTCTCTCCCTCATGCACAGAAGAGACAGTGCCTGGAAAATCTGGTGTAAACTCAAAACTCCTTGCAATCTCCAGCTCTACAGGGAATTTTGAAATTTGACTAAAGAATAAATCAACCTAGATAAAAAAAATTATCTTGATCCACAGAAAAACCCTCATGTTAAATCCAAAATAATTCTGGAGTACTATCAACAAACTCTTACACCCAGGGAAACAATCTCCTTCTAATCCATCCCCTAACAGCTCTCCTCTGGAAACTGCCACTCTTCTGAACTCTTTTTCATTGAATCCATACAGAAACTAACAAAATCAAACACAAATACCTTCCCTGTCACCCCCACGCTCCTACTCATCTTCTTTCTCCTTAAAACTTATCCTCACTTCTTATATCAGATCACTTCTCAACAAACTTAAATCCTGCTTTTCTTCTGTTGATAACTTACCACCTCTCTACCTCAAGCTAGCAGCTTCCTCCATTGCCTATCCCATCTCCATTCTAATTAACTGGTCTACTCAGGAAAATCGTGTCCTTGATATCTGGAAGAAATTCTATTTTACTCCCCTACATAGAGGAGAAAACTCCACCGACCCCTCTAATTTCAGGCCTATTGCTATTCTATCTCCCCTTTCTAAAATTCTTGAAAAGTACATACATAAACAGCTCATTTCTCAGCTCATTCAAGAAAACCTCCTCACCCCCACACAGCATGGTTTCCGCCCTCATCACAGCACAACTACCACACTAATATCTTTTACTCATTCTATCTCTACATCTCTTGACAATAACAAATTAGTCTCATGCCTGTTCCTTGATCTCTCTAAAGCCTTTGATACTGTCTCCCACAACCTCCTTCTTTCCAAACCAGCTTACCTTAATCTTTCCAATTCTACTCTCAACTGGTTCTCTAGTTACCTATCTAATAGACTACAATCTGTTAGATGGCTCTGTGCAACTTTCCCATTCCTCTTCATTCAAACCGGGGTACCCCAAGGCTTCATTCTGAGTCCTCAGGTATTCAACATATTTACTAATAATCTCTACCAATCCTGCCCACACTGCACACTAATACAAGATGTTAATGACTCCACAGTCATCTCTATCTCTGACAATCTACCTCACCTACTCACCCTCACCCAAGAATCTTTGAACTCTGTTGAAAAATGCCTCACAACCAATCAACTTCTACTTAACCCCAATAAAACTAAACTCCTGCTCTTCCTCCCCAAGTCTCTCTCACACCTCAAATCCACCTTCTCAGTTTCCTCACTAAACAACACTACTATCAAAGATGAGTCACAGACTAAACTACTCAGGGCTTTTGTAGACGATGAACTCAAATTTGACATCCACATCAATAATTGCATTAAAAATAACACCAAAACCTTGGACTACTTTACTGAAACAAAAAATTCCTAACTCAAGAATCTGAATTGTCCTTAGTTCATGCCTACTTACTCCCGACCCTATTATATGCCACCCCAATTCTAACTAATCACCAAAAGAATCTGTCTGCTAAACTTGGGCTCACTTACAGTAAAATACCTAGGTTTGCCAGTAACCTCCCATTTTGTTCACACCACTAACTTTCTTTAAAAAAACTCCACTGGCTAGAATTTCAAAATTAACTCCTCCTGCCTCAGCTTAATCTGACTCACTCTGTCCTTCACCAACCGCTACTCTTGCAGTTCTTCTCACCCTCCCACTTACCTATCTTCCTAACTGTGGACTATGCAGCTTGGACCAACACCTCCTTCAAATTTACAAACCAATAAATCCAATGGCAAACTACTTTATAGTCACTCAATCACCTCTACCTGGAACAAACTGCCTCTCTATATCCGTTTACTTAATTACACAAACTCTTTCAAACTAGCATTAAAGGAATGCCTGCTAAACTCCTGGACCTGCTCCTGTATTGATCCTACTTGAATTCTATCCCCTCTGTCTCTGCCTCTGTTCTTGTCTGTCCTTTGTTTCTCTCATCATATCTCCAGACCTTGTTTAATATAACCTTAGTGCTGAACCCGCATAGGTTCTTCTTGCAGTTTTTTTATTAAATTCGATCTCTACAATCCAATCTCAGAGTCTCTCCATATCTCAAACAGGGTTCCTTGCAATTGTAAACTACTTTACATCTACTATTTTATTTCACTCCACTGACTTTTTCTATCAACATCGATGGTACAAATGTCTTTTATTTTTTACTAAGTTTGTTACCTTATTGTTATGATTTATAACCTGATTTTGTGTGACATATCTCTCTTCAATGTATCTCTACAAAGTTTTTTTTACAATGCTTCTTTTTAACACTGTATAAGACAAAACTACATTCCTCCTGTGTTATGTCTAATACTTTCTGTATTTTAAGATTTCTATTGGAGTTTTTCTCCTCAGGTCTCTGCTGAAAAAGGGTATCTGCCCAGTCAGACTAACCTGCTTAACAAATGTCAAATAAATAACAAAATCAAGTGTACCAAAGCATCTCATTCTTAGTGATATCTATCAGTAATCAAAAGTAATATTATTAGTAACATAGTTACCCACAGCCCATATACATCTGTTGTGAGAGGGATACCAGCAATACACTGGCTTAGTAAACCATTAAGCTACATTCAATTAGTATGTTCCTTAAAGGGGACACTGAGGCTCTGGATATGAGCTGGACAGTCCACACTTCTTACCTTGATCTTGCCAAGACCTTTGAAACCATTCCACCTGTTGGTTTCATTGAGAAATTCTTCCAGCTTAATGTAAACCTACTTTCAATCCACTGCATAGGCAACTGGCTCTTCAATAGAACTACACTATTAATGTAAGTGATACCTCCTCTAGCCTGAGGATTACCACCAGTGGGTTTCCAAGAGGCTGCATCCTAGGACCCCTACTCATTGGCATCTACTGGTCAGAAATGAAAACAGATATCAGAGTGATGTGGCTACACATTTAGCAGTGATTCTGCAATGATCTCATCTTAAATGCTACAAAATCACTATAACTATAGTTTGGTGAGAGACACTACCACTTCATAATAACAATTTCTGTCCAGGAAACTGTCTTCCCTTGATGGACCTGATATGAGGCAGCTTTTTTATGAAAATTATGAAAATTATCTGCTACACTTTGCTGTGAAGGAAAGGTTAGTTTGCTTTTTATTTGTTGTATTTTGTATTACTTTATTGCCTTTTTATATTTTGACTACTGTGATTTGTTTTCTTTACCTTGTGTTTTACTTATATTCTGCTTTTAACTGCATATTAAAACTTCAAAAGAGACCACAGCCCTGTCTCTTGTGAGTCAGGCAGAAATTTTTCCCACCCACCTACCCGCTTACTGTCGTGTACTTAAATGCCACTGTCTTTCTAGTTGCCTGGCTCTTATGTTAATTTGACCATATATCTAATTTCCTCTCTGCTTTCACTGGCTTGTGTGAGTAAGTACAAAATTATAATTTTGTGAAATCACTCCCCTTCAACTATTTAAATGTATTGGCCATCCTATTGTATTCCATAGTACCAGAGTACAAATGTGACCACCCTTTTTCAATCTATCTTGCTGTTTTAAAAATAGTGACTCTCCACTAAAACTTAACTTTTTAGACAGGTAAAACTTAAGTTACCTACTTTCACATCTAACTTATCTAGTGCACACTGCACTGTTTAGGATAAAACATTTTTTTTCATCTTACCTTTAAGCATCCCTGTGACTAGCCCTTGATCCAATACCTGCTGGAAAGCACTAGGAAGTCGTGTACTGATACAAGCACTCAACTCCCCTTGTTAATAAGGAGAAATTAATTGTAGGCACTAAACAGCCTATAATTGCAAACTACCTTGCTAAGGCAAGGGAAAACAATTCCTATACTTTACAAAAAAAGCACCAAACCAGACATGTCCAAGGGTCAGCTTCCTGTGATTTCTCCTGTCCACCTGGTAAATCTGGGCATACTGGGGCAATGCAGCAATTGCCTCATGTACACAGAAAACCCTCTCCTCCTACCTCCCAACACTACAACCTGTGAGAGATGCACTTACATAGCCAAACTGGAAGCAAAGCTGTCTCCACCCAAGATTGTGCTAGACAGTCAAGAGGAGAAGGTTAACACCCACACTACACCTCAAGCAACACATAGCCCTTCTAAACCCATACCACCAACACCCACACATAGCAACATTAAATCCACATATGTGGAGACCCTTAACTGTAACCTGCCCAAGCAACATGGACCTGCGAAGCTGAAATGCAAACAAACACTAATCACAACCAAAGTGTCACACAGCGCACTACACCAGTGTGCCACACAGCAACATCCCCTAAGGCAAGACAACATACCTAACACTTTAGTCATAGGTGACTCTACAGTCAAGCACACTGATGTCCCACTCACCAGGCTGAACAAGGAGAAAATTACAGTCAGCTGCCTGTTGGGTGCCAAGATCCGCCACATAACGCATGCACTCAAGTCACTCCACAACAAGTACAAATATGACTCTGTCATTGTCCATGTTGGAGTGAATGACTTGAGATGTACCTCCCTGGACTACATGAAAAGAGACATGGAAGAGCTCTCAGATCATATGGCCCAGGCAGGTATGACCCTAGCCCTGAGTAGCATCCTGCCTTCACCCAGAATGATACCACAATATAAGGACAAAATGATTGACTTCAACAATTGGCTAAGCTTCTGGTGTCATTCAAAGGGGATCGACAGACCACGATGCTTTGCCAGAGATGGTCTGCACCTGTCACCCCTGGGATTCGGGTTACTGGCTAAGGCTCTTGCCACCACTATAATGCCTTTTTTAGGCAAAGTTCAAAAGACAAAACCACCACCATAACAGGTAAAAGCATGCAAATTCTGAAGGTAACGCTACTCAATGCTAGAAATCTAAACCTCAAAATGCACTCTCTCGAGGCACTCCTAAAAATGGAGAACATCGATATCTGTGCAGTAACTGAGACCTGGTTCAAGGCTCCAGAGAGCACCCCTGCAATACCAGGCTACAACTCTTACCACACTTTTCGGCCACCAAACCAGGACCGAAACACTAAAGGTGGAAGAATGTCCATATTTACCAAGGATATTCACACCACCAGGCTAGTTGCCCAACACAATGCATCTGATATTCTCCAGATGCAACTAACACTAGGTAAGACTGCAATCCAAATTGTAGCTTGCTACAGATCCCCCACCATGCCCCAAGATTCTCACTACACCTTTCTAAACATACTGGAAAATATTAAGATCCAACCAAACACCCTAATACTGGGTGATTTCAACTACCCTGCCATTAACTGGGAAAACTACTCATGTACCAACACCTTTGTCCAACAGTTCTTGGAATTCATAAATTCCAACGCCCTGGATCAACTAATCCATAGTCCCACCAGGGGCTCCAATATCCTAGGCCTGGTCATTACCAACATGGAAAATTGATGCTCCACACCTACGGTCACCCCCTCATTGGTCAGGTCTGACCATAAGCTAATCACCCTTAACATCCACATCCCACCTCCACCCCTCAGTAAGGAAACCTCCATAAAAAACTTCTCCAAAGCCAACTTCATGCTACTCAAGTCAGAAGTGACAAACTTCATGACATCCATGCAGATGGGAACTGAAAGTTCAACTGCTAAATCCTACACTAAGACACTGTATGAGCACATACACTCATGCATGAATTGTGCCATCCCAAATAGAACCAAGATAGTCTCCTCTAAAAAAAGGAAGCCAATCTGGTGGTCCCCTGCCATAAACAAACTTTACAACAAAAGGAAGAAACTATTGCAGAAAAGAGGAAAACGCCAGGATGCAAAAAACTCCCTTACCAGCCTCAGTAAGAAGCTGATATCCCTCATAAAATCCTCCAAAGCTAGTTATGAAAGTAAAATTGCCAAAGATTCCAAAGACAATCACAAGATATTCTATAAGTATGTCAAGAATCTAAATTGCAATGTTCAGATCTGCTTTGAGCTACAACAGAATGGCATTAAATATACTGATCCCAAGGATATTGCCAGTATCCTGGCAGATCACTTCAGTGCCACCTTCACCCCCTAAATGGCCCATCTCAATACTGGAAGATTGCCAAATTCTGGTAATAACGGCTACACAGGTAAAAAATGCACTCTCCAAAGCTAAGAATACAGCATCCACGGGACCAGATGACATCCCAGGCTGTGTATTACATGAACTACAAAATGAACTGGCACCTCACCTTAGTGTCATGTTTAATCATAGCCTCATCTCAGGCTTCGTGCCCACTGAGTGGTGCACAGCTACAGTTATCCCACTCCATAAGGGGGGATCCACCTTGAATCCCGGGAACTACTGCCCCATCTGTCTGATGAGCCTGATCTACAAGGCCATGGAATGTATTATCATGAAACTTATAAACAAAGACATTGGCAACCTTCAAACATTGGACCCCACCCAGTTTGGGTTTGTGAAGAGCTGATCTTGTCTCCTGAACCTGAATGACTTCTTCGAATCAGTCTCCAGAGCTGTGGACAAGGGCAAAGCAGTCCACACAGCCTATCTGGACCTTTCCAAGGCCTTTGACACCATCCCCCACTCTGGAATCATAGATAGACTTACTAAGCTGGGCATTAATCCCTACATCACTCAATGGCTTGCCAACTGGCTTACTGACAGAACCCACACTGTAAAAGTAGCCAACTCCAAATCCAGCTCCAGACAAGTAACAAGTGGAGTACCTCAGGGTTCAGTCCTGGGACCGCTCTTGTTTGGCATCTACTTCTCTGAAGTACAGGCCAACATTAAGGGACTCTGGCTAACAAAGTTTGCAGATGACTGCAAACTAGGAGCCATTATTGAATCCCCAAATGATGTGGATACTCTACAAAAGGGCCTTACAGAAACAGATTCTTGGTGCCAGAGCCATGGGCTCAAGCTCAATGCCAAGAAATGTATAGTTATCCCCTTTGGGAAAAAAACATGTACCCATGAATTACCACATAGGTGGCAGTACACTAAACACCGAAAGTGTGATAAGAGACTTAGGGACACAGGTGAACAGTGGTCTCACCTTCGATAACCACATCACCACAACAGTCAGGAAATCCTTCTATGTGGCACACCTCATCACTAAGGGCTTTTCATCCAGAAAACGGAGGTCATTGTCCCACTGTAATCATCTCTCATTAGACCCATTATAGAATACAACACCCCGTTTGGTATGTATCTCTCAAGACATCTGCAACAACTGGAAAGGCTGCAGAAATACCTCACTAAAAGAATCACAGGCCTAAAGCAGATGCCCTATGCTGACCGCCTTAAAAAACTCCAGCTATACTCTGTTGCATATTGTCTACTCAGAGGCGATCTGTGCTTAACATACAAGGCCATTTCAAACCCAGAGCTGTTGGACATGCTACACTTAAAGAAATCCCAATCCCTCAGAGCCACACGCTCCAGGGATCTAAACCTTGTCATCACAATAAACAAAACATGCTGGAGGGATAGGTTCCTGACCCAAAGACTCCCCAGACTCTGGTATAGACTGCCCATACATGTCAAGCAGAGCGCCTCTTTGACCCTCTTCAAAAGGAACCTTGATGATTGGATGGGAGAAAGGAAATTCACCCTGGGGATCACATCAGTCACCCTACTAGACAGGGGTCCAGGGAAGTAAATAGTGTGGGAAAAATATCCAGGGAAGTGTTATGGCTAGGCTTGTATAGGCCCTAGGGCCGATAGCCTAGTACCAACCTATGAACATATGAACCTAAATGATGTAGAGATATATCTTATAGAAACTGTCTAGTACTAAGCTTACCACTGCGTGTATTCATGTAATGTCCCTAACTCTTCTTATCTTAAGTATATGTGAACATAACTAAGAGCATATGATTTACCTTGTGAAAGGAGACTGACTGGCTTACCTATCAGTTCAATATTATGGTGCACCTACAGCTACCTTCACCCTGACCACTTAACTATACATCTACCAACCCTACATTGACCCACATAATCTTCACTATTTCTAAAACTACATGTCATAAGCTATGTATAGAGGACATTTTGTAGATTTACCATCATCTTGGTAAAGAAATATCCCCAAGTCTATACTTGAAACTAGTCCCCATAATGTGTCAGTTATAATTCTTACTCTTTTTCTCACCTATCCTTTTGAATTCTATTACTCCATCTTAAGGTTCTGTAATCCAAGATAATGCTGTCTTTAGTTAAATCTCTTCTTCAGACATGATCTGCCATACAGTCCATACTGCAACACCACCCATAGCTTTCCAGCACTGAATTCATCAAACATTCTTCTTCCATCAAGGTTGACAGTAAAGCTGAGTAGATTAAGAAAATAAACTGCAAGCCAGCATCATCCCGACAGCTGAATTTAATTGCCATGGTTATTTTAGGCATACTGTTTGCTGTAAGCAAGTCATTTTGTCACCCAAACACACTGCAATCATGGTAGTTTCTAGTTCTGAAAACAAGACCTTGTGCCAAGTGGTTCCTCTACCAGTTAACAGAAGGTAAAATTATATAAAATCTGCATTTAGTATTCTATATGAGGTCTCAGTAGTGCTGTCATAATGACATTAATATTCTTTAGACTAACATATAGCCAGACATGCATCATGTATACCAAAACATCCACTTTTAAAGGTTTACTATCAAAATCTCGCACCTGAAACATGTGAACATTCATATTTCTGACCCAAAATGTCAGAAATCAAATCTACAAACATAAACATGACCAAACAAGGTATTTCAGGAAAGTTGACTTCTCAGAAATGTCGACTTTACTGAAAATTCTACACTTCCAGTCATAAGCAATGAATGTTTTTGCAGGGGGACTGTGCCCCCCTGCACCCCCCACACCCCCTGCTACTTATATATACAAACTACGAGCTCGCACTACAGTGAGAGAAAGGGTACATTTCCCAATCCCCACTATAGTGAGATCTGCATTCAAAATGTTGAATCCACAACAGCAAATGCTAGTGTGTATTCGCTGTTGTGAGTTCACTTTTTTTTCGTTATTTTCAAATCTCAAACTAGGGCGTTCGGTCTTTCCAGTCCGGACGTAGTCTGGTCGCCCTTTTGATAGTAAACCCTTTCAAAAATAGTTATTTTGAAAAAAATCACATGTACCATAATTTAAATATTAAAAAATGTAGCATTACCATTGTTTAATTTTATTAATTTATAGATTTTTTTTAAGACTACCTGGTTGGCTACATGTGTTTTTTCCTTAGGCCACTCATAGCAGGAGTAGCAGGCTTTTCTTTCTAATATTGATAAGTTATGCTTTCTAGAAACATGGTGACTCCTGGAAGCAGGTTTTAGGGGCTACATTCCAGAAGTTGGTATATATTTCCAAAAATCTTGGCTACACTCCTGTCTTTATTCATCTAAGTCTAAATAATATTTGACTGTATTACTGTTTCCATAAAGTGTATTACTGGTAACCACCTTGTTCTACTTCTCTGAATCCCTTTTTTCAGATTAAAAATCCCATGTTGAGTCTAGAAAATGGATTGCTTGAATCAGTGCTCTAGTCTGGTCAGCAACTGCATACATACATTAAATAAATAAATAAATAAAGCACAGTAGCTGTATTTTATAGAGATTATATTGACGCATACTACAGTTGGTGACTACACCCACTTTAGACTCACTTATCTGCCCCTCTGTTTAACTTACTTGTAGAGTGTCAGTAGATGACTACATTTCTCAATATTCAGGCTATACATGGCACAATTAGACTCAATATTACTTCACTACATGCACAGGAATAACTACCCATACAAGAAATCTTGTGAAACAAGACATAAAAAGGAACTATCTTGTGAAGATCTGTATACTTAATAACTATAACTTTACGTGACAGCTCTCTTCGGTTTCAGAGGCTCAATGGGAAAGTAATTTTTTTCTATAGAAAAATATGTTTGCAGATTTGTTGCATCAGCTATGAAAGGGAACACCTTACTGTATTCTCTAAACAGTGTGGCTATCCACATCTCCATCATGCATTAGGGTAATTATATATAATCATATTTATTAGACACTATATATGCTGGTTGCCTGGTACTAGATATAGAAGGTATTTCTGACAATATTCATACCCCACTAAATCAAAGAAGGCAAAGGGGCTTACTGTTCATTGTAGGAAGGCAAAACTGAATAGACTGCCATGTCATACATTTCTGTCATGGATATGGAACAATGTGCCAGTCTCCGGGTAATGCTCTACTCTACACATGTTGCTACTAATTCTGGCTGTATCAGTGGTGGAGTTTAACTCTAATAACCAATGTGTTATTTCTGTATTTTATCATCTCATATAACATATCCTTTTCTGCTTTTAAATGGAATTTTATGTGCATCATTGTTACATTGCTATACACTGCTCATGTCAGATTATATTGGTTGACACCATGTTTTTATTGTTATTACGTTTATGTCTGCAGGGCCAGTGTTACTGATTGATATGATGACCATCTGGAGTGTAATTTTTACTTAAGAATAGTCCAGAGATGTAGTGCACCATTTTCCAGCTTTAACTGTCACTAATATTATTATAGATGCATATTGCCCTTCACTGTGAAACAGCGTTGAATACTATGACACTGAATGTTAACTGAAAGTACGACAGCTTACTACTTTTTTTCCTGGTATGTACCTGGGAATGTGCCTGTAGGATTAAGCATGTCAACATGTTCAGCAAAGTGTTACTTTAACACCTGCCAATGTACAATCAGTTACTGCTTTATATGGTAGCAATAGATGTTGCTATATACCCAGACTACAACTTCCCGGAACCTTTTGGGAACTTGCAGCCAAGGATTTAATAATTAATGTATTCTCTTTAAACACAATTAAGTATGTTCAGAGTTGCTGTTGTTTCATTAAACTATCAGTGAATGTCTTGCAGACTGCATGGCACATTTGCCTTTCTGAAGTGGATAATTTTATTCCTGTGATCTCAGAGGGCTCATCTATTGCTACCATCAGACATTCATCAGCATGAATTGAAGCTGTTCAGATCAGCTGAATTTTTGGTTAGAAAGCCTACACCAAAAGAATCTTATACAGCCTGTAACAGTAAAAGACCAACATTTGCAAGTCATACCATTAGAAGTACAAACACTAAAATGTCTACAAATAAATACCCGTGCAAGAAATATTGCTATACAAGTCATAAACAGGAACCTTTCATTTGAAAAATATGGACTTCCTAGTTTTTTGGAGTGTAAATTAGTGATAATTTCTCATCATGCTGTTGATTGCTCTGGAGAAAAAAAAAACAAACACCTAGGAATATTTAATTGTGTAACATATAACCAAAAATAACAGTTTCCATTCAGTTAGTATACAACTTCCTCTCAGCAGCCAAATATAACTGAACTTTCTCTCAAAAGTTTCCTCTCTTTCTAAGTACCGCCACAACTCTTGTTCACCCAGTGTGTTGTAATTACCATAATGCCTTTGCTGATTACCTTTCAAATCTCAGTCGCTCAGTGTGCCACATTTGCTACAGACCATTTCATAGAGTCATTTCCTGAATTCTACTCTGATCTTGCCGGATTATTTGCTCAGATTTGTTTTATCAGTTCCATTTATAAGTCCAGCCACAGATTTTGCGTATTTGTTCCTATTTGTTATATCACTTTTACTTTTTAGTGAGCAGCCAGCCTTTTTGCTTCAAAATTGCTTGGGTCAGAAGACTGCAGTCCTTTGTTTTTCTCAATCTGCACCAAGTAGAAGTTTCTTGCTTCTGACATCTTCATGAGGAAATATTTTGGCTACGCACAATTTTAAATACCTCATTTTCCAGAGGCAGAAACTGCATGGTTATAATGTTAGGGTTATCTAGCAGCACCCTTATCAAGTCTGCATAGTACATGATGAGGTGACTCAGCTCTACTCCTGAAAGAGGGTGCATGCTGACTCTTCCTATAAGAATGTCAGATGTAGCAGTAGCACCAACTTAATCAATATAAGACTTACCAACAGCACCACCAGATACTATTCGTCACTGTACAACGTTAAGTGGTGCATCTGTTTCTGCCCTTCCCCCCCTTTTCTACTACATGACATTCCTTCACACCCATCCTACCACCACTATTACACTCAGGGAATATATAAACATACATATATATATATATATATATATATATATATATATATATATATATATATCCTAAATGACAAAGCATAAAGAATAAAGACGAGCAAAGTTTTAAAACACAGCTCATTCAAGTAATAGCAAGGAAGAATGAACCAATGTCTTTTTTGTGACTCCCCTTTTTATACTCCTCACAACAGTCAATTTGTTGTATTTATTACCTTGTTTATTTTTTGATTAAAAAATGCAGATATTATTTTGGGATAAGGCCCTCATTCTCAGTCTGAAATCTCTATTTTTATTACGATACCAAATATCTCAAATTATACAGAACACTTATACACATAATACTACAGATTTTATGTGACTATATTTGAATCTGTGAGTCCTGTAATACTGGTGGGACCATCTTTCCTCTTCAGCAAAAAGGATCCAGACTTTGTCAAACTTAGAAATGTTTACTTCTAATCACTTCCTTAAAAAAATGCAAGCATACAGTAAGCAAACATAAATAAGCCAACAGCAGGAGTATGCAGAAGCAATTATCTGACATGGACTCAACCACTGTATTCATGTTTAATCATTTACAGATCTCATTCAAGTGACAGCTCAGATTTACACACATATACATATACATATATCTCCTTTCTGCAACACACCCTTAAAGCAGCACTTACATAACATCGGTCAATTTTATGTTGTTAACAAACTGTTAGTGTTAGATACCCATACTAACTTACAAGAGAACATAAAATAATAAAAAGTATGAGATGACTCTATGCAGTAATTGAATAATTTATTCTTGTTTTACTTACAGAGATAGCCTAAAATCTTAATTTAACCTGGTTTGGAAATGCCTTTTTATATATTCCTCCATTACTTTCTTTATCTATAGTTTGATAACCAGGTAGGCTGAGACTAACCGTCTCTTCCTCACCAAAGACCTACAGCTAATTAAACATTAGAAACAAGTGTGTGCTAATGTAGGAATTGCAGTATACACACCAGGTAAGATAAATTCCCAATTACAGTAGTAGCCAAGGCATTAATTGCACCTTGTAGTAACACATATACTGCAGCACATTATCACAGTTTATGTGTGAATGATTCACATTACACTGAGACAGTCACATATACATCAGGGCTTCCCAATTTAAAAACTTGTCCTACGGCTGAAAGTCTGAAATATGTATTATTATTTTCATTATAAGGTGCTCGAATTCTCTTTCATTTTATTGCTGGCATGATAATGTTAACTTCTTGTGCATGTTTATGTACCTTTAAATTTAAGGAATGTGTTACTTGGCTTTCATAATAAAAAAGAAAAATCACAACAGCATAAGCGTTATAAATGAATAATGCAGCTAATGAATTATTTACTTCCACATGCAAAGTGCTTCTTGAAGAGTGTCTACTTATAATGCATGGGCATTTAAATATACCCTTGGGTTTGGACAAGAACAATTTTATAATGTTTACTTAAATATAAAGTGTTTATAAAACTACCATAGAAAACTTTCTTCTTGGCACTCCGATGTTTCAAACTTATCATTTTTTTCCAAAAAAGAATGTTTACATAATATGGGTCAGTGTCTAAATCAAACTGCCTACCCTGATGGCTACCTGTAAGTCTTAATTGCTACTATACACCACTTCCTACCCTTGCAATCATTCTTCACTAACCTTTTTAATAAGTTTGATCTTTTAAGCCTTAATTTCATAAGATGCCCTTTACGAACCTTATTTTGTGTATTTATTTTGGTACTTTTCCATTAAACCCCTACCACTTCATGCTGCTGTATTTTGCCTGTATTCCTATACCACTGACAAAGATAAACTATAAAAAAATACTCAAAGAAGGTATTCATCTGTATTTCAGGTGTAATGAATGTAACATTCACAACTATTTCTGTGAAACCCCTACCACTTGTCGCAATGTGTTATTCGACCACCTTTCTACATTTGTAATATTAAAGGGAAAGTATGCCTATCATAATGATGCTCCTGGCTTTGGACCGAGATTGTAAACATTACAAAAGTTACCTGCCAATGTTGAGGTTACTTGGTAATACACAGGCTGTCCTGCCCATGGGATCATCTTTCCCTTTCCAGTCCTTGCAGAGCTGTTGTTCCCTGTGGGAGGTTTGCCGTTAGTTTGTGATTTCACATTCCATTTCCGTTGCCTTTAGCCATTACTTGGTTTTCTTGTTTAGGATTTTTACATTCCTCTCACTTTTACTAATTTATAAAACAGTCCATCAAAACAGATTCCTAGAAGTGTACGTTTCTTGTCATACCGTTTTGGATATGTTTCTTTTCTATTTGACATTTTACAGTACAGACGGGGATTAATCCCTGTCAGGTACACCACATATACACATGCATGTAATGCATGCATGTTTTCTTAATTAAATATAAGAGAACATTTCACTTAACGGGTTAGCATTGCTCTCTGAGACAGCCTGGTTCTCCGGTTCATTTCCCAGCTGGGGTACCTTCTGTGTGGATTCTGGATTGTCTTCTTGTATCCACGTTGCTTTATTGGTAGGTGCTCCAGTATCCCCTACATCCCAAATATGTGCAGCAGGTGAACTGGAGTTCTAACAATGTGTTCATAGTATAGGCATCCTCATGTGAGAATGAGTTAAGTATGTGCACCATATGATGGGCTGATTCCATTGCATGATTACTTTAACATGCACCCAGTGAGTTCCAGGATAGGTTCCTACTTCCCCATGACCTTGAACTGTATTAAATACATAACAGGAGAAAGAATGAATGAATGAAAAAAATTCATTATAAGAACAATAAAATAAAAATCACCGTATATGCCTTACAGAATAAGACAAACATAAACATTTAATTTGTAACAAAAAATAACATCCTTCAAATGCAGACAAATTTAAGAGGACAAATTGTGTGTGTGCGTGTGTGTTTGTGTTGTGTACAGAGGTCAATAAACTTTCATTTATATACAGTGTGATTGACACTCACATAATGATTCCCGCATCATCAGAGCACAGTTATTGAGATTGCCGATTTATGCACAAACTATCACAAAAGTATGCTTCCTTTAATACGTATGCTATTGTGATTGTTCTGAGAAAGCACTAAGTAACCTATCTACCTATAGCTCTAAAAGGTATGGTTGTGAGGTGCATGCTTTGCCCCTACAACCCTTATGTATATATACTTATGTGTTCCACAGCTGCAAGCAAAGGGAAATTACCAGTAGGCACAACTTACAACTTTACTGATATTACTGCACATAATAAATACAACTACCTGTAAGTTGTACGGTCTATGTAGTTCTACACACTTCTATATGTGTGAGGGGGTATGTGTGAATTATTACTATTATATAATATAATTAACAATACAGTGGGGCTGGAGGTTGGCATAAAGGTTAAGGTGTTTATTTCACAGACACAAGTTACAGGGTTTAAGTCTCACCTTTGAAGGGAAATTGGCTAGGCTTAAAATGGCCCACAAGGACAGCTGACCTAGTATCTTTCAGTTGATGCTTGGTATAATGGTTAAGGTGTTTACTTCACAGACAAAAGGTCCAAAGTTTGATTCTCACCAAGGGAAATTGGTTAGATCTAAAATGATTCATGACCAAAACAGACAACTAGCTTAATACTTACCTATGAAACTACAAATTTCCATTTTCAGTTTCTCTGTGATATTATTAGAGGAGATCTTCACAATATCCACAATAAAGAAATGTATCAAATGCAAAGCAAGAGTATAACCTGTGTTTTTAGGGTAGTAGAAGGTTGACAAAAAGGTTAAGGTGTTTACCTTACAGACACAAGGTACAGGGCTTGATTCTCACATGGGGTAATTAACTAGGCTTAAAATGGCATACAAGGGCAATTATCATACTACTTATCTATGAACCTATGAACATCTAAAAGCTGCAAACAAATGTACTTGCTTTACAGACAACTGTGCTCTTCCATCTTGTTCCTGCATCCACACATAATCTGTGACTCCTAAAACTTCTTATCATGTAACAGAGGGATTTCATTCTGATGTAAATGTGTAAATTTAATGTACTACCTCCAAAGAATGAATGAGGTTTGGATATTTGTGACTATAATAAACAGTATGACACTTGAGTATCTCAGAATTGTTGGCAACTCTAAAAGTGATAATAAGCGGTTGGTGTTCTGTGCCTTTACACTACAATAAATCCCAGCGGTAGTGCACTAAAACATTCTGCTCCAGTCAATGATCACCACTCTTCTAATCACTAATTCTTCCTCTTCTTTATCTGCTTCTTTCATAGCGATTTGCTTTCTCTTCAATTCTCAGTCCATACCTCTTTTCCAACTTCTTCATGTACTGTAGAAACTTTTCTGTACAGGTGTTACTGCACTTACATGACTCCCTGGTACTTTCAGTTGTCATAGATTGCTGGAGAGCAGAAAATGTTCGCCTATGCAAACGTTGTATAACCAAATGTTGTGTACTTGTGTCATCTTTGAAATATTGTATTTAAATCTTTTGCATGCACTTTTGTACCTTCTGCAGTTGTGTCATTGCTGAAAAGGGCCCAAGGATAAGTTCACCTATCCAGCCTACAAAGAATAAATAAATAAAATCATACATGTTAACTAACATTGAGATTCAGTATATTGGATGCAGACAATTAACTCTGGTGTAAATTTTGGAAATACACATTAAACAAAACAATTGCCTTTGAAGGGGAGCAACCCTCTGTACTACATACGCCCCCACAACCATAAATACACTAACTTTGACATCACAAAAGAGTAGCAAATGAGATAAATCCCTTTGTCTCACTGTCACTTGATTATGGCAACTCCAGTTTGACTGAAAGGAAGAAATATTCAGCTCCTGGTAATTTACATTGCAATCTACCAACAGAATGCAAGACTTCTATCATGAAAGGAACAAACTCAACAATTCCCATCACTTGCTGTACCATCTACCAATAGAATGTAACATTAATAGATTGTAGTTCATGACAAAAGAATAAACCCTCCTTTCCCCTTCACATACAATGTGATCTAGCAATGAAATGCACTACTGATGCATTTTTTTAACAAAAAAGACACTGATGAATTAGATTCAAACTACAGGACTCTCTCTCTCTCTCTCTCTCTCTCTCTGTGTGTGTGTGTGTGTGTGTGTGTGTGTGTGTGTGTGTGTGTGTGTGTGTGTGTGTGTGTGTGTGTGTCTGTGTGCACGTGCGTGTAAATATTATTCATGGAACATAAATACAGTCTGAAGAGCAACACAGTACCCAGGAAATAAAAGAGAAACTTGGCTGAAGATAAAACAGTTGTTAAGTCAAAGAGTACCTTACTTACTAGGCCGCTCATCAGGCTTTAGACTGATCCCCTCCTTGCACTCTGTGTCCTTGCACTGTAATAAATCCCAGTAGTTTTTCAGTGTGGTTATTGCACTTTCTCTTTCACTTCAGAACTGTCATCAACACAAACACACATACACACACACACACACACACACACACACACACACACACACACACACACACACACACACACATTCGCACAGTAAGGACTTCTCTTTGACTCCCCAGCCTTAGGCACTTTCTCTGCCTTTTCTCAACTCTGTCTTCTTCTGCTACAGGTAATCTTCTACAAGTCAGGAGATCTGATTTTATCCATAGGTATTTGCATTTATATACCCCAGGATATACCTACTTCTCTGTGGTTGTTATGCAGAGATTGTTTTTTATTTTTAGTGTGCCTGCCTGCTCTATGTTCCTGTCTTATAATACACTCATTGTTAAAAGAACCCCCAGCAGACAATCCTACAATGGGCAGTGTATTCTCCAGGCTCAGCAGTCACTGTGTTACATGACCTCACCCAGTGGAGAACCACTGGTTCTAACAGTCTCAAATGGTATCTAAGCTTCAGACAGTCCATCATATTTAAATGAATACAGATTGGATGATATTGGGTCTCGAATATAAAAGTTTGAAGGATTAATGCACATCAAGAAATTTTGAGCTGCGGTTCTTCTTTTAGTAGATACAATGAAGTTATTGCAGGGTGTTGAGGGCCAATTTTATGGCAAGCTGTGCTCTTCCTATAGCCAAATAACATCCCTCAACAGTGCTGAGATTTCTACTTCTGTAAGAGATAGGATGCTCAGACCCATCCAACAACTGAGACAAGACTACACTTGTGCCTAACTCAGAGGCATCTGTGGGCAATAACAATTGTTTGGAAAAGTAGGGAGCTATACATATTGGTTCTGAACACAGTATTTCTTGTAGTCACCTTAAAGCTAGTTCTTACCCACTTAACTGCTTAACTTTCAAGGAAGCCTACCCTTGCTCAGGTCAAGTTTCTTTCTCATAGCACACCCGCTATTAAAGTTAACCGTACCACACACAACTCCCCAAAAATTCTATTCCAGACCAACTCTAGTAGTAGCTAGCCAGGCAGTAGCCATTCATATGACTCCCCTCTTTTCATCATTCATGGCAAGCTGATTCTTTGTTTTCAGTAAGTACTGCTTGATTTGTTTCTAACTTCAAAATATCTGCCTAAATACTCCATCCATAAATTTTCAGGGTCTATGTGTTAGTTTCCCCTCAAGTGTTTGGAAGTGCTCTGTACAGACTCAGATACCTTGAGTGACATTTTTCCTGTAAAAGAACAAATGAAATTTCACCAATACCAAGGAGCACACAGCACAACTAGTCTGCAGTGACAAGCACTGTCCCCAGAGTTGCAAACTGGATACGCCTGACATTGCTTTATATTCTCACGCCAACTGTCTAATCAATAAAAAAAGGGTCTGTTGCCATGGATACGAACTTTCCCACTATCTCTGTTACCAGCTTGGTAGATATTAGTATCCTAAGGCAATGTAGAAATTGTATAAAAACAAGCCCTCGCAAGTACGGTAAGTGTCACAGCCCAGAAAGATTCAGTCCATGTAAGAAACCACAGCCCAGCACAATGTGGTGTGAAATATCCAATTTCTTTATGGCATATAGGAGATCAGGTACAAAAAACAGACTGGTTTCGGCTAAACAAAGCCTTCCTCAGTGTCAGTCACATATTCCATTAGTACCATTCCCCATTAAATACAGACGATTAGCAGCAAAACCCTTTCCCATTGGTTGATCAAAAAATGCCCATTTAATCTGGGGGAAACAACCCACCCAATTTAATTATCCACTTGTTTTTCTTTATTATTAAGAATAGAATGCCAGCCAGTTTTATTACATCTATCACCTATCTTGTTCTTCTTCTTTCGGCTGCTCTCGTCAGGGGTCGCCACAGCATATCAACTGTTTCCATTTCTTCCTGTCCTCTGCATCTTCCTCTGTCACACCAACATCCATCACCTATAATCCTATCAATGATAGTATATCTAAAGTTTTCAGTTGTGTGTGTAAGGAAATGCTTGTATAGAGCAGTTGACTGTCTTTTATTTCTAATATCACTAAAATGTTCAGTCATACGTAGTCTGAGTGGTTGAGATGTCTGTCCAGCTTAAAATGCTGAACAAGAACAAGTGGCAAGGTAAATCACCCAATCTGTACTACAATTGGCTAAGAATTGTATATCATATACTACAGCTGAGTTTTTACTCGAAAACTGTTTGGATTTGATGAGTTTAGGACAATGTACACAATGTCCACAGGGGACACAACCATATAGAGGTTCACCCGTGATGGTTGATTATTGTGTATATTTATTAGATTCCTGCCCACATTTATTGATAGGCTGATAGTTGAAAGTTGATAGGGCAGACATTTGAATGTCACGTCGCCACCACAAGGGCACGTGATCAGCCCTAAGAGCATCACAGACCTGTTATTGCTCAATCTCATGTGGCTAAAAGCCACTTGTCCCTCTAAGAAGATGGAGACAACCGCACGGGTTTGCATATAGTGGCTGAAGTATGAGACCAATGTCTTGCCTCTACGAAAGGAAAATAAACATCTCAAATTGAGCATATCAGATAGTTTGTGATCAGCTAACAGTATATTCCAATGTCTGTTGATAATGTCCATCAATATGTTGGTATTCTGTCCATATATAGTCAATAAATGAATTTCAGAAGCTCCTGATTTAGGTTTCTCCTTATAAGTCAATAATTCCTTCCTGTCCTGAGTAGATGCCCAATTGCTAGCAGTTAGGATACTGCCAGATTTGTAGCCCCTGGCTTTAAACCTACAAACCATATATTGTCTAAAATGCTCATACTTATCTGGGTTGGAACAGATATGTCTAATATGAAGAAACTGGGATGTTGGGATGTTCTTTATAATATGTGGGGGGTGGAAACTGGTAACATATAATAGTGAGTTATATTGTGGGTATTTATGGCATACTTGACTATCCAATGTGTTATCAGTATTTCTGGTAACCATAACATCTAGAAACGTAATTTGTTGTAAGTGATATTTCTCTGTAAAATTTATACCCCACTTATTGCCATTTAGATATTCAACAAATTCTTTTAGATAATCAATATCTGCCCTCCAGACCATCCAACAATCATCTAGGTACCGTCTCCATATATCTATTTCCTCCAGATATATATTATGACTGGGTTCATAAATTACCTGATCTTCCAAAAAGGCCATGAACAAATCAGCATAAATGGGGGCAAACGATGCCTCCATAGCAGTGCCCTGCAACTGCCAATAGCATCTACCATGATAGTAAAAGATGGTTTTAGTAAGCACATGTTCTGCTAAACAAACTAGGAAGGTGATGAATCTAGGTGGATATAACTCAGATCTGTCTAACCAGTATTGTAAAGTCTGTAAACACACCCAATGGAGAATGTTGGTATAAAGTGCTGTCACGTCAAGAGTGCATAATAGCCAACCAGGTTCTAATTGCATATCTGAAATGATATGCAAAACTGTGCTGTGTCTTGTATCCATGATCTAAAGTACTTTAACAGAGGCTTCAGATATTTAGTCAAAAACTGGAAAAGTGGTTCAGTAAGTGAACCTTTGCCAGACACTATTGGTCTGCCAGGTGGATTCTCTAATTTTTTGTGGATTTTTGGTAATAAATATAAATATTGGTGGCAAGGATCAGGTTGTTAAAGTACGTTAGATCCACATATGCTGAGACATTTAAATGAAACCTACTTAAACCCCAAAGATCTGCTAGACAATGTACATATAACAAATGCCCTCGGCAGCCCCGAATGCACTCTTTCAAAACAACACCCACATCAACACAGAGCCACATCTCATGGAGCCTCTACTTCTAAGCCCATAAGGCAAGCCACCACACAACCCAACATTCTAGTCACTGGAGACTCCATTGTGAGATACACTGATGTCCCTCTCACCAGTCTGAGTAAGGAGAAAGTCACGGTCAGTTGCTTATCAGGGGCTAGGATCCGGCACATTATGCACGCACTCAGGTTATTGGATCACAAGTACCAGTATGACTCAGTCATAGTCTATGTGGGAGTATATGACCTGAGATGTACCTCGCTAGACTATATGAAGAGAGACATCATGGAGCTCTTGGAAAATGTGCCTCAGGCTGGTATGAGCCTAGCACTGAGAAGCATTTTACCTTCTCCAAGGATGATGCCACAATAAGAACAACAGATGACTGACTTTAATAACTGTCTTAGTTTCTGGTGTCATTCTAAGGTGGTACAATATTTGTCAGCATGGAAGGCGGTGGTCAACAGACCACGTTGCTTTGCCAGGGATAGTCTACACCTCTCCCCTCTAGGATTTCGAATATTAGCTAAAACAATGTATTCAACCATAGTGCCTTTTTTAGACAATGCCAAACTGAAAGTACTTTTGACATTACAAATCAGAACCAAAAAAATCCTAAGGTATTAC
Source organism: Protopterus annectens (assembly GCF_019279795.1). Lineage (NCBI taxonomy): Eukaryota > Metazoa > Chordata > Ceratodontiformes > Protopteridae > Protopterus > Protopterus annectens. The sequence goes on from NC_056727.1 coordinate 407,417,185, forward strand.
GGCTCAGTGCTAAGAGTCTAAACAAAAAACTCCACTCCCTAGACGTTCTCTTCACTTTAGAGAATGCTGACATCTGTGCAGTCACTGAGACATGGTTTAAAGCCACTGAGAGCACACCAACAGTGCAAGGTTATAATGCCTTCCACACATTTAGACCAGCTACTAATCAAACAGTCACTAAACGTGGTGTCTCAATTGACATAAAAAAAATAAATGTACCTCAAGGCTGGTCACAGCTCTGTCCCTACATCTTCTACCTAAACATAGCAATTCCATAGTTACACAATTGTGACCCTAGTGAAAAAAAACACAAATTATGCCATAGCTGATGATCTGTAAGTCAGCTATATCATGATTTGATCAATTTAACTCCAAGCAATTTATGCAACAAAACCTATACAGAATGAAAGAAGAGTATGACTGAATAAAATGCAACTATATATATATATATAGAGAGAGAGAGAGAGAGAGAAGGAGAGAGAGATAAAACAGTTTTAGAAATGTGGTTCTGCAAAAGTCTTCACCTGTTGACGTATGTCAGCTGAAAGTATTTGCTGAAGATTGTTTAAAACTTACAAAACATGATGGGTGCACAAGACAAAAACTTCTAGTAGGAACTGTATTATCTATGCATGTGTTAAATGATCGAATACTGCTATATTAGCTCAAAAAAAGATACAGGAAAGTTCTCAACATCTTGAACCCACTTGGAGATTTCTCAAAGGATTTCTGATTCCTAAAGCAGAAGGAAGATCTGACTTGTCAGAATGGAAATATCCTTCTATCATGTATGCCCCCAGTATGAACATGTATGGCAGGAGTTTGTTTTTTTTTCAAGATAAATGAGTTTGAAAAGGAGAGGGAGGTAAAACCATCCATATCAAAACAGCTATCTAGATGTAAAATTACAGTTAAATATGTATCATGGCATCTCAGTAAAACAGAGAGTATAGTTAATAAGGATTCAAAGTGGTGTGTGTCGCCAGCTAATGTGACATCAAATACAGTGATTATATAGGAGTTGCAAAGGTTAGTGAGACCTGTAGAGCCCAGACCCAAGAATCACCAAATCTAAATAAAATGTCAGCCTCAGTGTTAAACATTGTAAATGGTCACCGTTGTGTGATTATTGAAGTTGCCTCTTTTCTTTTCTGGGACTGAAGCAACCATACAAGAGCCATTAGTTCGAATGCCTCAGCAGATGCTTGCCTCATTTTATTTTAATTTATTTTTATTTTACATTTGTTGATGTATTTTCTCATGACTTCATTTTTGTACAAATGAAAACACAGTTAAACTGGGACAATGACACACTACTAGACATGCTAGATTACCACCATCCTCAACAGAAATAGTCTTGAACCATCTAGCAGACTTACAGATGTGTTTTCTGAAACGAAACACAGATCATTATAATGGATGCAATAGGAGACAGGTTTAAGGAAGCAACAGTTTGTTGCCGTTATCACAGGAACATTCAGTGCAGGGAAGAAGCAAATACTCAGAGTCACTTCAGCAGTCCAGCAAACAGACAGAGATAATAAAGTACTGGATCACATAAATAAGAAATATTACAGCTATATCATAACCAAAGCAGTTAGACAGCAAAGTTTACCAATCTAGTGAACCTTTCAAAGCAGCAAGCAATACCACTTGGTTGTGGAGGAAATTCTGTTCAGACTTACACTTTGCATTAATATCAATGGTAAAGGGCAACAGTAAACTCAACACTAATCCTAATATGGCCTCCTCCTTATCTGTTGCTCTGAACTACTTATATAGCTATACTTTTAGTGCAGATATATTTGGCTTACAATAACGTCGATATTGAAAACTTACACCCTGGTACTTTTCACTTGTACATTACTATAACAGTATAAGACTTATCATTTCAAGTCTTCAGTGTCATTCCTCTATACTAGGAAGTCAAGACTGACTACAAGGCTTAAAGCAATACCAAAGTGTATTTATGATTTTAACAAAAGAAAGTGTTTACTGTCTAACATAGTCTTTTTATATACTTATTTTATTAAACAATATAAATAACAAGCATTAACTCTTGTTTTATGCTAGTATGAGTGAGAGAAAAAATATAATAGATAAAAGAAATAAAATGTATCAGATAAATGCCACACTGTGGTCATCACCCACATACAGGCATATACAGACAAAAAGCATTTGTCAATATTTTATCTTCAAATATATAAATAATTTACCATGATTCCCCTCAGAAGCCGTCAATCATATAAGCTGGATAGGGACCATAAACTGACAAAGAAAAAGGGAAAAACATGATAGCACTAAATATTAAACAAAATGTGCCTTGACAAATTTCCCTCTATGGCCACTATATGCTATACCTGGAAAAGCATTTCTTAGTTCTAATCTCAGTCTTTAGCAAGGCATAATGTAATCTGCACTCACATTCATAACTGGGCTATCCTTCCCTTGGATGTAACTGTACCTTCTAACTGACAATGTTTATAGCTTGGGTGCGAGAAGGAGCATCCCATAATTTAGCATTCTGTGAGATAGCACAGACCAGTTTTGACAACCCATTGTCCTCTGCTGCATGATCAATGCCCTATTCTTGATGGTCACCCACCAGACAACACCTTTCTCCATTCATCTGACATACAAATATCTTACATCCCATCATTATCTCTCATAATCATCGTGCACAAATTACTTCCAGTGATGCCAAATGTATCTCAGTTTTTCAGTGACAGACCATATATTTCCTGTCTGATTGACTTATCACTACAGTTTCTACCTTTTTCTCCCATTCCAACTTAAACACTCTGCTACTACATGCAAATAAAATCTGAACCTTTGGGAATTAGTTTCCTGTATACTTAGCCATACAATTCACTTAATTTGCTCCAATGACTGAAAGTTGTCAGACACTCCATGCTATATACTTTTTGCTCACACCTGCAGTTCCACACCTCCAGCAATTATCATAGTGCTTCCATTAACTCCATATAACCACACCATGGATTACCATTTAAGCAAAATCTTAAAATGTATTTATTTATTTATTTATTTATTCATTGACAATTGATTGCTAGGAAAGTCTGACTGAGCTGAAGCCTATTTTCAGAGGAGGCCTGGGGAGAAAAGCTCCAAATTATTACAAAATATTTTAAGAACAATTATTTTATAATCTTTAAAAATAAAGCAAAGCATCTGCAGTTTAAAATAACTGTAACAAATTAGTGATAATATAAAAATATTGGTTAAGAATCAATACAATTTATATGATAATCATTTAATATTTATAAAAATTGTAGATATTTTGTAAAGAAATTAAAGGCAAGTTAGTCTAATACAAACAGGAATTGCAATATGAAGTGAGAGAAAAACAGGTTTATGGTATATTTAGAGAGAAAGTCAGGAAAGGAAGAAAATGAAGTAGTGAGAGTAAGGAGGTATAAGGAATGAAAAGGTACTTGTTCACATTTACGGATATGGTTTATCCTAGTTTTGAGCAAGGACAAAGACAGATTTTCACTAGGAAGTCTTTCAGAGTGGTTTTGAGAGATGGGAGGGAGAAAAACAAACAATAATTTACTGGATCTAGCACTTTAAACTAATTACTAATGCTCCATGGCATCTGCTTGAGTTGGTGGTAGCTCATGTGGCTGTAAAAGACCCCATGGCACCTATCAAAAAGAGTAAGGGAAGTTCCCCAGTGCCCTGGCCAAATTTCCCTTTCATTTATATAAATGTATGATTGCCTATGTACTAAGTAATGGTTTAATGAAGATGTTTCTTGTTTAAAAAAAAGCTGGAATTGAATAATTTATGTAACATTGCTTAGGTCATATGATATATAGCAGTATATGTGAAGTATAATGTTTGTTATGTTAATATAGTTTGATTACTTTTATAATAAAATACAAACTTAGACATCACAAGTGATAATTCAATAAAGGTGTTTTTTTAAAAAAAAGAAATATAAATATGACCACAGGTCTCAAATGAAATGTAGACACTAGCCAAGTACCAACACTCTCTCCATGCATTCCTTTACTGATCGCGCTCTCATACACACAAGCAGACACTTTTACATTCATACACACACTCTCCATGCATTGCTTTACTGTTCGCTCTCTCACACACACGCAGGCACTTTTACATTCATACACACACTCTCCATGCATTCCCTTACTGTTCGCTCTGTCATACACACATGCAGGTACTCCTACATTCATACATACACACTTCATTCTCTCCCCACGCACTTGTAATCACTGCCCAAACAACACAAGAATCAAACCCACTACCCTTATGTCTGCAGAGAGACATATTTGTAGGTGGCAAATAACCGATGGGAGAAGCACAGCAACATAATCGAGTGTTTGTCAGTGTGAGCGTGCAATTACGATCAAACAAACCGTTACTTTACACTCGTTAAGCTGTTTAGCAAGTATAAAATAAGAAAAAAAAAGTAAACAGCTAAGCGAGTGTAAAATAATGGCTTGGAAGTTCGTAATCGCACAGTCATGCACACACAAAACCTCAGACATCACAGGGACATAAAGAAAAATGGTTGCTATTGGCAACCAAGACCACATGGAACAGCTGGCAAAGGAACACCACAGGAAAGGAAATTACATAAAGCAAAAGAAGTACAGGGCATTAAAGGAGCAAACAGTGCCAATTTGCAGACTGAAGTGGGACTAATGCATCAGACAATGGACAGCAAGTTTTTTCATTACACCTTCTCACTGAACATATTACAAGACGGCAAAACCACTACCCATATTGAACAGGAAATCTTTAAGGTAGTCAGTGGTACTGCTCTTTAGGAAAGTTAGGGAAAATAACTTCAGAAAGAAGACAACTTTATAGTAATAATTGCCACTGGGAACCAACACCACGCGGTACAGCTGGAATGCTGCAGCAAAGGCAAATAAATATAAAAAAGTACAGTACTAAAGCGCCACAGTTCAATACCAAGTGCATACATGTAGCCACAACAGTTGTTTGGTCAGCAGGACCCAAACAAGCAATGTTTAAACATTTCTGGATGCATGTGTGAACTTATGCAGCACAGCGACTGAAAAGCCAGGAGAAATGAAGATGCCACATTAAAGAGATACTGATACTTTGCTGTCAAACAATGTATTTCTACAAAAAATGTCATACTCACCAGTATAAATCCATTAGGGAAGCTGATGCAGAAAGAGACTCACACAAGGTTCCAATAGGGAAATACAGTGTACTGGAAACACAATGCTAAAAAGAAGTACCCTACCTCCTGCACTTGTATTTGAGCACTCAGGTTGGGGGAAGGACAAGGGAGCCATGACATCACAGAATGGGTGGGTCTTATTATTTTAGTTAGAATCAGATGACGGCTGTGGTGATGTTACTTTGAGGGAGGGAACTGATTAAAAAAAAAAAAAAAGTACCTGCACTGCCTGGCCTCGATGATGTCAGTAATTGGGCGACTCCAGCAAGCTTTATTCAAATGTGAGAGAATCATTTTGTAAGTGAAACTATCACCGTACGAGAAGGTAGGCTTCTGTTACAGAAGTAAGGGGAATTATAAAAATTGTAAATGCTTTATTGTTGTTGCTTTAGAGAGGACAATGTAAATAGGGAGGAAAAGGGCCGTGAAGTTGAGGAATACATTAGAGAAACCTGTTGTACTCCTTTAAACAAACGATAAAAAAAAATAAACCATTCCTTAACTGAGTTTACCTCCCAACCTTCACAGTCCCAAATTTGGGCATTACTTAGATCAACTAAGCTCTTGTGATCTCTGTACTCCCCTAGTTGTCAGTATATAACTCCAATCAGACCTGTTTCCCTCTCTTCCTACATAAATGTCTTGACCAGTGATTCAGAGCTAAAAAAACAACTTATTTGTACATTCTTTATTACATCCAGTACCACTTGGGCATATTATTGGGAGCTAATCACATCAAAGGTTTTTATATTTTATTCTTCCATCTTCTGCTAGGATACCTTGAAGTCTTGTAATTCCCATTTCCTACAGCATGCCTCTCTACCTGAAGACTTCTCCAGCCTCTCAACACACTTTATCAAAATGTTATTGAAGGTTTCATCTACTACAATCAGTAAACTTCAGACAACAAACTTTCATTCACACAAGTTTAAATAGCATGTGTAACCATGACATCACTTCCTGAGATTCTTAAAGCTGCATTCCACACAAAATTCACTTGTCAATGCAAATGTTATGACTGCATCTAAAATATCAAATAAAACATTCACTATTAAGTGTAATTATAAAACATATATATATATATATATATATATATAAACATATATATATATATATATATATATATATATATATATATATATATATATATGCACACACACACAAACCACAGTTATTATCTGTCTAGTGATTTTAACTTTAATACACACGTCAGGGAACTGTATTCATTTAGACCGAGGGAAGCTTGGGCATTTAATCTTAGTTGCCACAATAGTTCTCTCTCCTCTAACCTTAATGGCCAAGCTCCCCCCTAATGTCTTGTTGCACTTGATCAATAACCATATACATAACACATTACATAATCATTCAACACATCCTCTGCCCTCTTATCTTGATGTGAGACTAGCCAAGGATAACGTCAGTGGTACATATATTGCCAACATCTATAGAAAGCCAACATATTTGAACAGCTTCCTGCATTATAGCAGCTCCCACCCCAATCACCAAAAAAGGTCTGTGATAAAGGGGCAAATAGATAGAGCTGCTACAATGGTGACTTTGGATGATGATTATCATCAGAAATGTGAACTTTTAAGACAGATGTTTATTAAGAGGGTATATCCAACAATGTTGGTGGATGATGTCATTAAAGAAGTCACCATAAAAAGGGAAGCGGGGCACTTTGTAGCAATATTAAATTGGGGAGCTGTTACTGTTAGGTGTCAAACACCAAGTGAGTCAGTACAGGATGTCATTATAGGACATAATATGTGCAATATTAGCTATAATTTGAGTTTCATTACCCCATTTTCAAATGATGCCAGGACACTCAGGAATATTCTGATTAAAAACTGGGCTTTAATAAATGAAGATACTGGAATTAACCAGAAACTGGGCGACGCACCTAGAATTATTTTCAAACATGGCTTGAATTTGAAAAACCTACCAGAGTCTAGAAGGAAATCTTACATACCACACAGGGGTAGGAAAAATGTGGGGACTGCCACTATTGTAAATATACAGAAGTTACTACAAAATTTAAAATAGGTGGCAAGATTTTTAACATCAGTGGGAAATATACATGTGAAACAAAAGGTGTGGTATATTTAGCTCAATGCCAATCATGCCCAGGTTTCTATATAGGAAAAATGGAATGTTGTGTAAAACAACATATCTATGAACATCAGTACAATATATCTAAAGCCAAGCATAATAATGACCTGGCTAGACATGTTATGGAGTACCCTGATCATGAATTTCGGTATATAGTTATTGATCAAGTGCAACAAGACATTGGGGAGGAGCTTGGCCATTAAGGTTAGAGGAGAGCGAACTATTGTGGCAACTAAGATTAAATGCCCATGCTTCCCCAGGTTTAAAGGAATACAGTTCCCTGAAGTGTGTATAAAAGTTTAAATCACTAGACAGATAATAACTGTGGTTTGTGTGTGTGCGTGTGTGTATATATATATATATATATATATATATATATATATATATATATGGTTACCTATCATTTCATCGAAAGTTCATTTCATCTAAAGTTCATTTCATCTAAAGTTCATTACATCGAAAAGCATTTTACGTGTGTGTGTGTGTGTGTGTGTGTGTGTGTGTGTGTGTGTGTGTGTGTTTTATAATTACACTTAATAGTGAATTTTTTATTTAATATTTTAGATGCAGTCATAACATTTGCATTGACAAGTGAATGTTATGTGGAATGCAGCTTTAAGAATCTCAGGAAGTGATGTTATGGTTACACATGCTATTTAAACTTTTGTAAATGAATGTTTGTTGCCTGAAGAAGTTTACTGATTATAGGAAGCAAAAGCACTAACAATAAACATGTTTTTTGGAACTATTATAATCTTTTTTCTTTTTGAAGTTCGTTTTAATATTTAGTTGGTTAATGTTATTGAAGGCATTGTGCAAGTTCCAGTTGATATCTACTTTTAGCAGCCTTTCAACTTCTTTTCACATAGTCAAACATAATCTAGTACTTCTGATTATAAAGCCATAACCTAGGCCAACATCTTGGGTATTCCATCTTTTCTTGAGCTTATCAACTTCTCTGACTTACATAACCAGGGTGAGAGCAATAATGTACCAGTTTACACTAGAATACCACAAATAAACTCTGCGGACTGAATGCAAATCCCTAGATAACTCACTGGATAGCAAATTATCTCACAAATAGAACCCAGAAAATTTGGATGAGTGGCTGTAACTCCTCCAAAAGACTTGGCACTAGTGGTGTACCCCAGAGTTCAGTCATTGGGTCACTCCTCTTTGGCATTTACTTATAGGAGGTCAAAGCAAATATTAAGAGTTCATGGCTGACTAAGTTTTCAGATGACTGCAGACTTGGTACCATCATAAACTCCCCAGAAGACAGAAAACTCCTCCAAGGGGGCTTTCCCAAATATATAGCTGGTGTCAAAACTATGGACTAAAATTAAATGTCAAGAAATGTTTAATGGTATTCTTCGGCAAGCATGACTTCCCTTGTAACTATCATATTGACAACACATCCCTCAAAGTTGATCCATTGACAGTGATCTGGGATACCATGTCTTTTGATCACCACATATCCACTATTTTAAGAAAGTTTTTTTTCATCACACAGCTTATATCTGAAGGTATAGCATTCAGGTCCAGGGATATAATCAATCCACTGTACCTGACTTTTGTATGTACCTGTCCAAATACTTGTGACAACTAGAGTGATCACAATGCTTTCACACTAAAAAAACAATCAAGAGCCTAAATAGCAAAAATTGTGCAGACTCAAATCCTTGTCCCTCTTCTCAGTATCATATCGGCTACAAAGAGGCAGCGTCACATACAGAATCTCAGCATACCCTGTCTTGTCAGACCTATTGCACATCCTCAAGCCCAGTGGTAGCATGAACACCTGCTCACCAGATTTCAGTCTCTTTTGCAACATAAATAGAACATGTTGAAGAAATAGGTATGTATCACAGAGAATACCTATTATCTGGCTACATCTTCCACTCTACATCAATTGATGTGCTTCTCTTACACTATTCAAGTATAGTTTTGATGAATGGATGAGAAATTAAAAAATTCTACCTAGGTTTATCACCCATGTCATTCACGGATGGGGACAGCAAGTAAATGTCCCCACTAAAAACAATCACAAAGCCTTCTATAGTTATATCAAGAACCTCCACAGCAATACCCAGATTTGCTCTGAGTTACTGCACAATGGTACCTCCTATACTGAGCCAACAGATATTGCCAACATACTGGCCAACAGATTCAGTGCCAACTTTACCCCCCCCCTTACAGGACTAATCACGATACCAGAAGAATGCCAGGCACCCAGTATTACTGCAGCACAAGTTAAAGCTGCTTTGTCCAAGGCCAAGAATACAGCTTCCATGGGACCCAATAATATCCCTGGCTGTGTTCTACATGAACTATAAAGCTAACTGGCACCACATCTGTGTGCCCTGTTCAGTCACAGCCTCACCTCAGGCTTTGTACCTACCAAATGGCGCACCGCTACAGTCATCCCTCTCCATAAAGGGGGAGCAACTACAGACCCTGGGAATTATCCCCCCATTAGTCTGATGAGTCCGATATGTAAAGCTATGGAGCGCATCATCATGGACCTGATTAACAAAGATATAGGAAATCTCCAAATTGTAGACCCCATGCAATTTGGCTTTGTGAAAGGCAGATCAGGCCTGCTCAACCTGGCTGACTTCTTTGAGTCAGTCACCAGGGCTGTGGATGAAGGTAAGGCAGTGCATACAGCCTACCTCAATCTGGCCAAGGCCTTTGATACCATTCTTCACTTGGGAATTATTGATAAACTCACCAAACTGGGCATCAACCCCTATATCACTAGGTGGGTTGCAAATTGGCTCACAGATAGAACACACAGTGTGAAAGTAGCAGACTCCAAGTCAGACTGCCAACCAGTCATGAGTGGAGTCCCACAGGGATCAGTCCTGGGTCCTCTCCTGTTTGGCATCTACTTCTCAGAAGTCCTGGCCAACACAAAGGGACTCTGGCTGACCAAGTTCACAGACAACTCTAAGCTGGGAGCCATTATTAACTCCCCAAGTGATGCAGACATCCTACAGTAAAGCCTCGCTGAGACCAGTGACTGGTGTCGAAACCATGGCCTTAAGCTTAACGCCAAAAAGTTCGCCGTCATAACCCTTTGGTAAAAACTCAGTTCCCACTAATTACCACATTGATGGGAGCCCACTGAACACTGAAGGTGTTATAAGAGATCTGGGGATGCAGGTTGACAGCAACCTCTCCTTTGACCGCCACAGTGCCACTGTGGTCAGAAAGTCCTTCTGTGTGGCACATCTCATTACCAAGGGTTTTGCATTCAGGAAGAAGGAGGTTATCATCTCTCTCTCTCTCTCTCTCTCTCTACTCTTGTCTCATTAGACCAGTCATCAAATATATAATGCCTCATTTGGCATGTACCTCACTAGACACCTGCAACAGCTGGACAGGCCACAGAAGTACCTCATGAAGAGGATCCTAGGTATTAAACACATGTCCTACATGGACAGACTCAAAAGACTCCAGCTATTCGCTGTCTCATATCGCCTACTTAGAGGCGATCTCTGCTTGACTTACAAAGCCATGTCTGACCCAGCTCTGTTAAAAATGCTACATCTAAAGAAATCCCAATCCCTCCACACGACATGCTCCAGAGACCTCAACCTCATTACCACAATCAACAGAACATGCTGGAGGAACAGGTTCCTCACCCAGAGACTGCCCATGCTCTGGAATAGACTTCCCATACATGTCAAGCAGAGCACCTCGCTGTCCCTCTTCAAGAGAAATCTTGATGTGTGGATGGGTAATAGAAAGTTCACCCCAGGGATCACTCCCGTGGCTCTACTTGATAGAGGTACTGGGAACTAATGTCGGGTGGCACAATGCTAGGGCACTTCTATGGGCTAGGCTTGTGAAGGCTCCAGAGCCATTAGGCTAGTACACACCTAAGAACTTATGAACCTATGAGCATATCCTTTTTCTGCCCACCACTGGGTTATTCATACACAAAATATAAGGCCTAACAACTGCCATGGGAATGTAAGGCTAGGCTTCTTAAGGTGTATTGGTCATGTCTGGAACCTTTTTATTTTGCAATTAATTTCTTTTCCCCTTGTACACTCATGATAAAGTTGCAAGTGATTTTGTTAAAAAAAAAGATTATAGTGTGCTGTTTGACTTTTTAGTTTCACTGTTTCCTCAGGGTTTTCTTTATAACCACATCCACACAACAATGTCATGGTTTGTACTGAGCAAAGATCTACATACAACTGCAAATAATTATGGGTAAGTAAAATAACTTATCTCTTTAGAGGAGCTGTGTATTATTCACATAGTGGTTTTACTATTACATCATCATGTGTTAATTTTCAATTTGAGGTGTTCCACCTGCAAGAACTAGTTAAGAATTTGCCTTTCAATTTAGGTAGTGAGGCATTATGGGTTCAGTCTTTCATGATGTCATGGCAAGGATTTTCATCTCTGAAAAAAAATTCAGGGGGCTCTCCATATCAGCAAAATAAAATACAAAAAGAACACAACTTTTGCTTCAAAACTGCCATTCTAGATGGCATGGGGGTTATATCCAACTCCAAATGTTTGTTACCTATCACATGCTTTAGAACATTCTTGTAATTGTAATTCTTGTATTAATTCTTGTATTAATTCTAGTATTAATTCATTCTTGTAATGCTTGTATTATGCATGAAATAATAATCAGTTCTATAACTCCAGTTCTTGTTACCTAGCAATGCAATTGTTTTTTATTTTTTTGTCAACACACTCTACAGATGGTACTGTATCATATCTATACTGTTCTGCATATGTAACTTAATCAACCTATACTTATTGATTTCTATAGCCTAAAGATGTTAACTCTGATTTAAATTTGTATTGTATATGTTCTCCTTTATAAATTGCTTAAATTTGATTTACATATGTTAGTTTAATTTTGATTATATATTCTCCTTTATACATTGTGAAATTTGATTTACGTATGTTAGAGTCATTTACTTTATTTTGTTGCACTTGTGGAGCTTTTCTCCCCGGGCCTCCACTGAAAATGGGTGTTTGACCCAGTGGACGTTCCCGGTCAACAAATGTCAATAAATAAATAAACATGACCAGTACACTTTAAGATCCTCACAGATCAATAGCCTAGTAAAAACCCATGAATCTATGAACCTATGTCTGAGGCACCCGATCCACCTAATTGCTTCAGGGACACAAGTTTGGCTCTTCGTATTCCATCACCTCTTTCCCTCCATTTAAACTTGTAGCACAGAGAATGCAGATGTCTAATTATACCATTTTTGTATTAAAGCAAAACATACCAAAATAAATAAATCAGATGGAGAACCATAATTGTTAAGCTCTCATTTCACATTAATAGGAACAATGTTTTGATCACCCATTTCTCTAACAAGCCTGCTAATTTACTTCCTGTCAAACTCTGCTTAATAATCCTCTGCAATCTTGGATATAACTTAACACCTACGTATGTCACACCGCTCTCCTTGACAACAATTAGTGAGATAGACTGTAATACCAAAGTATTTCACACCACCCTCATTGACAACAGTTAGTAGGATACAAAGTAACACCAGTATTTCCCATCACTACCCCTGACAACAGTTAGTTCAAGATCCTTCCACATGACCACTTTTAAGGGCATAATAACTGAATTATTTTAAGTGGTGCTGCAGCCATATCTCTCCTGATCTCTCAAAATAATTACAAGATTTTCTATGCATATCCTTTTCTATATCTTATGATAGAACCATAAAATCATCTGCAAAAAAAAAAACATCAGCAACAGACCCTAAAACATCAGAAAATATCATACCTCATTCTGTTATGTCCCAATACTTCATTTGCCAGCAGGAATAGCAACTGGAACATAGGTCTTCCCTGATTAGCTCCATTATACACCTATAGCATGTTATATACCCGTCTGTTGACCACTACAGTTAATTTAGGATTCTTATTTAGGACCATAACAGTACTGATTAATCTATTTACCGGACGCCTCTCTCCTCACCCCATTCAGGAATTTTCCTTTCTATGCATTAGTTCTTTTTCATATTTGAACAGAATAGCTCCTACTGTCATACACTGACCCATCTATGCTCCTCAAAACTTACCAGTGATCTTCAGATCACTTGCTTTGCAGCACCTCCAGCAGTGGAGGCAGAAGTTTTCTTTATCGCATTGTCAGAACTTTTGCATAAATTTTTGCATCGGCATTAGTAAGCGAGAAAGACAATTTGATAGTGTTCAGGCATTGTGCCCTCCTATCTTCTTAGGGAAGACTGTTACAAACGTTCCCGCTCAGGACTGGGGAACTAAAACCTCATTCACAGTGCTATTAAAAGGACATCTCCAAACTCTTCTAAAAGTTGCCATTTTACCAATTTGTAATAATCCACTGGGAAGCCATCTAGACCTCCAACTTTCTAGTGCTTCATCACTTGGTATTAAGACTCTCTGATTTACTAATGTGTACAGATAAATTACAACTGTTACCCTCATTGACTGTTGGGTCTAGCTATTTTCCTTCTAAGTTTATCTCAATAACGAACAGCTAATCAGCATATAACGCCTCATAAAGTTTGGCAAAAACATCTATAACAGATTCTCTGGTGGTGCATTTGTTCCCTTTCTTGTCTCTAACCTATTGAATTCTACTACTATTCCTTGTATCTTTTAGTATCGAAGCCAACAGTTTAGTGTCAAATCTGCCACAGCCCACCACATTGCCCCTGTCCACTTACTGCAGCAGCCATCCTCATCGAATCTATATTTTTCAACCAAGCCTTAAGAAACACTTCCCTTGTGTGTAGCGTTGGCTTTTTCTGCTTCCATTCTCCATCTTCTTTTTTTTTCTGTAGCTACCTTAAGGCTCCTTTTTCTATTCCTTTAACTTATTCCCTTCTCTACCCATTTCTAGACCCAATCATCTCCCCCACCATATGGCCTTAACAACATCCCACCAGATTACTGTCAAGGGGAAGAGGATAGATTTTCTATCAGGACATATTTAACCAGACCTTGAAGACAGCCAGCCCTATCCTCAGTCCACCAGTCTGCCAGATTCTAGTGCTACCTCAACTGCCTTCTTCCAACTTCATTTTGTTCAAAAAGTAAAGGTACATGGTTCAAAATCTGACTTTCTAATAACTCAGAACAGGCTAATTAGTTTGTGCATTCTCTGTCTGCTAGAATATAATCTATTCACTTTCTTATCTGAATTTCTATAAAAAGTGAATCCATTCTCCACATGTCTAGCAGTTCTAGCTCACAGAGCAGGACCCAGAAACTCTTTGGGCACTTATTGTGGAATTCACCAGTCCAAAACAGTTTGGCTTAGTCAGCATCTAACACAACATTAAAATCTCCCTCTACTATAACGTGATTCTTTTTCTCTCTGAGTTTTCATCACCCCTTGCTAAAAGTCACTCAGGATCAAATTATCTTCTATGTGATGTCCATAATGAGCATCTAAGTATCCTCATCAATGTCCAGTCCAATTACATTTTACTTACAACAGCTACCTTTATCTTGTCTCCTCCCTTGTAATAATCCTTCCCTGATAACCCAAACCCTTCACTGGAAGTTGGCTACTGTCAGTATTTTGATTTCCTGGAGAAGGGCTGGATTCACTCCAGCCCTACCTAGTCTATTTATTACCCTAACTCTTTTATGGAGTTTAAGGTATCCCCATATTCCATGATGCCTCACCTTCTTGGGGTGCACAGCTGTGGAACTAGGTCAGATTAATCCATGGGCCTCTCTTGACAGAGTACCAATACTGTGGTTACCAAATATCTTGTTGCCTGCTCTCATTGACATGTCAGCCACTCCAAAAAGTTAATAGAAGTCAGTGAATCACACAGGACTCTGCTTTGATTCTACTTTGCACCTTTTTTCTGAGCACCTACCATTTCATACAGAGCAAACAACTCATGCCAACCTTTCAAACACATATAGTCCTACAACAGGAACATCTGCCGTTGCAGTAGTAATGTTTATCTCACAGCACTTGGTGGCATACATCTTCTTGCTATATGCTATTCAGTTATATAGTGGCATACATTTTCTTGCTATATGCTACTCAGTCATACCTTCTCACTAAAATATACTGTATGACCAGCATTACTATTGTCAAAACAATCAATCAAGCTTAATAAAGGTCTAAAATGTAGTTAAGCCATTATTAGAAGTTGTTATTCGTCCTAAACTATTCTTCACTTCCCTCACATTGCCTTACTCTAATAAGCAGTGGAAAATGATATGAAACATATGTTCACCTATGCAATTAAGCATAAATGAGAAAACAATGAAATTGTGAAGGGAATTTGTTCACTCCTATATACAGTGTCCTGTCATCAACAAAAGTTTTGCATATGCCTGGGATCTGTATACCTTCAAAAAGACTCATTAGTACAATAACAGTTTTGTAGAAGACCCCCCCCCCCTTCCATGAAAACAAGATGCATCCCAACATCTTAGATCCTACACAAGGCACACATGATTTGAATGAGCCAATATGTAAGCAATGAGATCTGTGCAAACTGGATATATAGTATGCATACAATAAAAGGAAAGAAAAGAAAAGAGAAAAATACGTAAAATGCCTCTCAGTCACCAAACAGAATGGGGACCTCAAAGAAAACAGTATAACTTTTTGAAGAAATGCTATGCAGAAAAATAGCTTTGGGCCATTTCCCCTATGCATACTGATTGAGCGACAGTAGAGATTTTGATAGGAATGGCAAAATGTGGAGCAGTGTGGGTAAAGGGAGTTGCTTTAGCTTGGGAAAGTTTATTATGCTGAGCTGACTTGATCCAGAAAAAAAGAGTCATCACTACCAACACCCTCTAGAAGCTAGTCCATTAAAGGTACCTGACAGCCATAATCAATGTTGCAAGGGTACATATAGTAAATCAGCTAAGTAATGAACAGCTGCATTGGTTGGAGCCCAAGCCTGAAGTGTACCAGCCAGTGATCAGACCAACAGGTTGAGTCTATCACTAAATCTCTTGCTACAAGGCCCATTTAGAAGTCCAAGTCCAAGGCCCATTTAGAAGACCAAGTCCAAAGAAACCACCCAAGTGAAACTGAAAATCTTCAAAGGTTTGAAGAGGTCCATGGCAAGTTCACTTGATTTATCTTCAACACAGGCCTTAAAATCACACAGGAAGAGGAAATAATTTTAGATGCACATGTAGTAACTCAATGAGCAAATCAGAGAACTCCCGCAGAAAAGCACCTAGATAACTGGGTGAATGCCACAAAAATTCACTTCTGCACTAAACATATATTCAAAGGGCAACATGGGAATGGAAAAAGGAAATTCTGCCGATAGGGATGACTGCAATTAGGGATACAGACAATAGGCAAGAGGAGGCTGGAATTTAGTGGAGAAAACTGGCAAAGGAAGCAAGGTAATGGGAGCAAATAACTAGAGAGGGAAATATGACAGAATGGGAAGACACAAACAATTTATTTGGACTGCAGGTTAGAGATTGCCTTCCCTATCAAGGATTGATATCAGAGTATAGGCAAAGAGAAAGAAATAGGGGAGTTCTAAACAAAAGACCAGCACTGGCAGAGTTTTTAGTAGAATCTAGAATAGAAGCTGCCATTAAAAAAGGAATAATTAGTAGAGCATATAAAATATTGCACAACAACTATAAGAATCAATCAGAGGAGGTTGGAAAGGATTGGGAAGAGAGACTGGATAAGCAATTCACAAAGAAACAATGGGAGGATATATGTATGTCTCCCAAATATCCAACAAAATCTAGAAGATTTAAGATTTTTCCCTGGAAATGTTTACATGGATATTTTTATACCCCAAGTAGACTTTAGAGAATTTTTTTCAAAGGCAGACTGCAAATGTTGGAGGTATGAAGGGAAAGAAAGAGGTAACTGGGACCATATTTTCTGGGAGTGCAGTTAGTTGGCAGACTTTAAGGATTCCATGTGGGATGCACTGTCGGAGATGCTGGGTGGGCAGATTGGTCTGACGAGGGAGATGATTTTTATGAGCTATAATACAGAATCGGAATTGCATAGACAGTGTCTAATAATAGTGGCTGCCAAAAACGTAATTACTAGAAAATGGAAATCAAAATCTAAACTAATTATACTGGAAGTAGTGTATATAGTAACAGAGATAAAATAACTGGAACTGAGACCTTTAGAAAAGGGGAGGACAAACCACATAGGAAAAAAATGGAAATTGTGGGAACAATGCATACAAGGGAGGAATGAGGTTTAAAAGGTGGCAGGACTTAAGTGAGCTATGTAATGTATGAGGGAGAAAGATTGTGTAGATTATAAGTGAAGTATAATGTTTGCAACTGGGAGTGTGTCAGTATGATTTGCGATGTAAAATGCTTGCAACTAGGATTGTGTTGGTGTGCTTTATTTTCATTTATATAAATGTATGATTGCCTATGTAGTAAGTGATGTTTTACTAAAGACATTTCTTGTTTTAATAAAAGGCAGGAATCGAATAGTTTACATAATATTGCTTAGGTTATATGATACTGTATATAGCAATATATGTGAGGTATAATGTTTGTTATGTTAATATAGTTTGATTACTTTTATATGAATGTAAATTTGCCTGTGTCTAAAATGATAATTCAATATACGTGTTTGAAAAAAAAACATATTTGTAAAACATTCCATTTCAAGTACTTGAGCAGCATGGACATTTTTGGAAATAACATACCATCCATAACTCTGATTTTTTTTTCACATGGGAAAACCTTGCACAACCCTATCTGTGTAGGAAGTTTAGTCCTTCAACCTCTCTAAATTTATTATTCATTCTTTGAGGTTATTTCAAACCAAAGAAAGAACAAAAAGCTTAAAAAAAAAAATCTTTCGCAGAGACACTGGTGTCTTAGACTAAGAATAAAAAATAAACAATCCTGTA